>NW_006284850.1:371541-375726 GCF_000327345.1 Myotis davidii
AAGGGGCGGAGCCGGCGGGGTCTGCGCAGAGGAGGCGGGGTCTGCGCAGAGGAGGCGGGGTCTGCGCAGAGGAGGCGGGGTCTGCGCAGAGGAGGGGAGGCTGGGGGAGGAAGGGGCGGAGCCTGGTCAGGCCGAAGGGGCGGGTCACAGATGGTGCTCGGTCCCTTTACCTCCAGCCCGTAGTGTTAGGTGCTTGACGTTGGCGCCTGGTGTCCATGAGGCTTGGTGTGCCCCCTCTGCGCCACTGCACCGGTCAGCCTCCCCACCCGCGCCGGCGACCTCTCCCAGGGTGCAGGGCTCGCAGCGAGGGTCGCACCGCGGAGAGGCTCTGGAGTACCCGCCCTGGGAGACCTGGTGCACTCTGCACCCCCTGGAGAGAGGGTCCTGCTGGTTTATCGTTTTCTCACGTGGGACGTAACTCCGGCACAGAGGGCTGCTCTGGGATTCAGGAGAGGGATTTAGAAGGAGGACAGTATATAATGATGTACAAAGGAGAGAATGGACACCACTGCTCGGGCCAGGCAGTCCTGGGGGGATCCAAGGCACAGGCGCATCCTCGACCGGCACCCAGTGGCGCTCCCGGATCATTTTCAGGGCGTGCAGCGGGCCGTGGTCAGCAGGCAGCAGCAGTCCTTCCCTGCTGACTTAGTCTCCTTGACCAGGACTGTAGTTTCTCTTTGGCTTCTTAAGCTTCTCTTGTCCCGACCATAAACAAAAATACACAAAATCATTTCCCTATTCTTCACACACCTGGTCAGTCTGCCAAGGAAGGGGAGAAAGTAGAGCCACAGGCTCCCTGTGTGGCACCACCTGTGGACTCACCTGTGTGGTCCCTTCATGCATGAGTCCTCCCAACCCAGGGGGGAGGAAGGTGAGACTGGACAGACCAGGGCACCTGCCTACAGCCTTGCAGCATCAGAAATAGTCAGGATCCCCCGCCTTTCAGCTCAGCAGCAGAGATCCTCACAACCCTTCACCCCTCCCCAGAGACAGGAGGCCAGTTTTGACAAGGGCTGGTCGTCTGAACAAGGCAGTTCAGAGGAGTCACCCCAATGAGATCACACCCAAACCCAGGCACTGCAGGTGTCCACGTTTGCATCACTAAGTGGAGAAGCTTCCAGGTCTGGGGGGCTCCTTTAGGTGACAGATCTGAGTTGGCGAACACTGAAGGCTGAACAAATGTTAACCTTGCACAACAGGAAGAAACTTGCTCTGGAAATTGCTCCCATTCATGGCCTTAGCATTTACAGCCCTCCACTCTCCCTCCCCAGACAGATGGTGTTTCAGATTTATGGTGCCCTCAGGCTGTCTGCTGCCCGGTAATAATCCTGGGGATGAAGGGTTGCAGTTCTGCAAGTCCCCGAGTGAGCGCAGGCTTCTTGTGCAGCTAGAGGTTTGGGGCTGCTTCAGGAAATTTGTTATTTTCCAACAATGAAGTTACTCTGGCTCACCTGGAGAAATCAGGATGAAACATAATAATAATAAAAGAATAGATGAACCCAAGGCAGAAAGTGACAGGCGTGTGCTTAGTACCATGTCCACAGTGAGAAAATCTCCAGTTTGGCCCTGACCGGTTTGGCTCTGTGGATGGAGCGTCAGCCTGCGGACTGAGGGGTCCCAGGTTTGATTCCGGTCAGGGGCATGTACCTTGGTTGTGGGCGTACCCCCAGTGGGGAGTGTTCAGGAGGCAGCTGGTCGATGTTTCTCTCTCATCGATGTTTCTAACTCTCTATCTCTCTCCTTTCCTCTCTGTAAAAAATCAATAAAATATATATAAAAAAAAACAACAACTCAGTATCATCTGGATTTATTTTATTTTTATTTTTTTCCCAAATTTTTAATATATGCACATGGGGAACTCACATAAACATGAAAATCCCCTCATCTGGATTGTTAATTTTTGCTTGTCCAGTACAGGTAATATTGCATTTCATTACTGTTTCATTTTGTATTTCTGTGATGAAGCCATATTGGAGATCTTTATATGTATTTGTTGGCCTTTAATCTTCCTCTGCTTTGAGTTATCAATTTATATTCTGTTGGCTTGTTCCCCCCGCCCCCAATTGCATAGTAGGTTCTTAAAATTATTCTTTGTAATTTTATGTCTTGTAAATTTTTATGTCTCCTAGTTAATTTTCTTTTCATTTTACCTTTTGGTGCATTTTATAGTTCAGAAATATATCATTTTAGTATAGTTGAATTTATTGATCTTTTGTATGTTAAATCCTTCCCTGTATCATGGTCATGAACATACTTTTCTAAATTTGTTTAAAATGTGTAAAACTTTATTTTTCACAACTGAAATTTATTTTCGTTCATTGTGTGTATAGTTCTCTATTGCTGAATGACAAATTACTACAAACATTGTGGCTTATAATAGCACAATTTATCAGCTCACAATTCTGTAAGTCAGAAGTCTGGCACAACATAGCTGAGTTCTCTCTCGAGGCTCCTGCAAAGTTGAAATCTAGTTGTTGACGGTGTGCTCATTTGAAACTTGGAGCCCTCTTCCAAGCTAACATGATTGTGGCAGAATTTAGTTTCTTGTAGCTGTAGGACTAACGTCTCCATTTCCTTGATGGCTGTTAGCCGGAGGCTTTTCTCAGCTCCTACAGGTTGTTCACATTCCTTGCCACATGGTCTTCCCATCTTCAAAGAAATCAATGAAGAATGTCCATTGTGTGGGATGTCTTTCACTCTTCAAAGTTCTCTGATAGTGAATTGCTTCAGGAAGAGTTCTATCCTTTTTTAAAAAAACTATTTATTGTTCAAAGTATTACATGAGTTCCCCCTGCCCATTGGAGTCCTATCCTTTTAAGGGTTTCCTGATTAGGTCAGGCCCACCCAGAATAATCTCTCTATTTTAAGGTCAACTGATTTGGGATCTTAATTACAACTGCAGAACTTCACAACACCACATACATTAGTGCTTGATTTGAATTACTGGGGAAAAGGTTGTATTTACCATGGGCTTATAATGTAGGGAACCATCTTAGAATTTTGCCTACCACATTGTGTAAAGTAAGGATCCATATTTTTTCCACATGGATCACCATTTTTTTTTCACTTGGGAAAATTTAAAACATAACAAATTAGAGAAAATAGTTTCAGGAATCTCTATGTTCCCAGCACCCAACTTTTTTAATTCCACATGGGCAATTTATTTCATTTATGTCCCAACTTTCTTTTCCCCACCCTCTATCCTTAAAGATGAGGAAGTGTTCTTCCATGTTCTCAGGAAAATTCCATGTCTTCAGGAATGCATTACCATGCCAGCACTGATACTGTAGTAATATATGCACACAGTATTACTAACCCAAGAAGCCCACCTGAGCTTTGGTGTCTGGAATTTTGTTTGTTTCATTAAGTAGGAATGGTTGAATTATCATGTGGTTGAACTCAATCTCCATCCCCTCTCTGCTCCCAGAATAAGGCTGATACCACATGGCTCATAGCCTGAACCCTGTATTCATGTGGTTGATCTTTCTGGCTTGGTTAGCCTTTAACCCGAGTCATTATGCTAATATAAACTACTAGAGGCCCAGTGCATGAACTGGCCTGGCTTACCCGGAAGAGGCCTTGCAGGTGTGGGGTGGGCTCCTCGCAGGCGCCTGGCACCTCAGTGCAGGGGGGTGGGTGTGCTTCCCCAGAGCAGGCCCTGGCATCCTGGGGGAGGGTAGCAGGGGCAGTGAGAGCAAGCTCGGGGGACACCCTGCATTCTCACTGCACCTCCATTCCTGTCACCCCTGCCCCCAGGTAGCTGGCAAGAAATCACAGCACATCGCCAATGCCCAATGCCGCCATGTTCCGTGCCGTCCCCTGGTGGTCAGCGCATGTCATAGTGAGTGGTCGAACTTCTAGTCTCCCGGTTGAATGACCATGCGAGGGGACAATTTGCACATTGGGCTTTTATTATATAGGATAGGATGTGGTCTGAAGAGCCCACAATGAATAAAAAAGACACTCCTATCACTTGGGAAATTTCAAGGGTTTAGCGATTACCTCCCAGGAACTGGGACGAAGGCCATCCAAATTCTTTCTTCTTTCCTTCCCTTCCTTCCTTTCTTCCTTCCTTCCTTCCTCCTTCCTTCCTCTCTCCTTCCTTCCTTCCTTCCTTCCTTCCTTCCATCCTTCCTTCCTTCCTTCCTTCCTTCCTTCCTTCCCTCCTTTCTTTTTTATTTTTTT
>NW_006284850.1:375794-377600 GCF_000327345.1 Myotis davidii
TCCTTCCTTCCTTCTCACAATACCATTATCACACCTAAAAAATAAAACAATTCCTTATTTTTAGCAAATATATAATAAAACAGTTGATTTCTACAAGTCAGTATCCTAACAAGCTTCACACATTGCACTTGATTGATACATATCTTTAATTTCTTTTAACCTTTAGGGTCCTCTTCCTTCTTTTGTTTCTTACTATTTGTGGAAGAAAATGAGTCATTTGCTCTATAGAGTCTACCACATTATAGACTTTGCATAAATTATATAATCATGAAGTTCGCCCAGATACTGTTTATACTTGACATATTTGAATTCATTTAGCTAAAACAGACAGTTGAAGCAGGTACAAGCAAACACTCTAAAGACCTTTGTGAAATAGTCACTAGTTTAGTGAATAACGTGGTGACTTGGGAAGTCTGGAATACGTGTTCTAGTCTATCCTTGGTCCATCCTCCAAGCTTAATTGCATGACACCTTTAAGTTAATGTGTTTTCAGTGCTTGGAAAGCTCCAGGACTTCAAGGCCTGTCGCTATATGACAGGCACTTCATAGAAGCCTGTAACTATAGCCTTGCCTAAGGGGATTTCTAAGAATAAACTGAATTGGCCTGTTTATCTGTGATTTGGAATCCTTCATGACCTCTACCCATAAAGAGATGAAGATTTGATCAAGAGTTTTTTGGGGGTACATTTGTATAAACTATGGAAAAACAAAACTGGAATTCTGGTTGGATTGCGCATTGGGTGTACTGGGCCCAGATGATCTTTAAGCCAGGATGGTACATATTTACAGAACTCAACCATGAAAAGCTCAACTAAATAAAACTGGCTCTGTCTCAAAAACAGACTTTCTTTTAAAAAAGGTCTTGGAAAAGTGCTCAGAGGGATAAAATAGATGTGACTGACTTAATCCTGCTTCAACATAAAAGCACTGAAATTGTCTTTTGATAATATGGCATGCCATGAACAGTCCTACTCTATCAACACATTTAATGGTAATGGTGAAAACTGAGCCCAAAATAAATGCCTTTAAAAAGCCTATCACAATTGTCTCAAAATTGATGGATGGACATGTCTTTTCTCTAACAGAGCTTCATTGCCATGTTCAGAGGAGAAATTGGCCACGGCAATGAACACACATTTAGTGCTAAATATATTTTCACAGAGATAAGGCTCAGTCTCTCAGTTGTGGCTTTAGTTCAGGTTTTACTCCATGACCATCCCGTGGATATTCTTTTTTTTTTTTTTATTGCTTAAAGTATTACAAAGAGTAGTACATATGTCTCCTTTTTTTCCCCGCCCTTGACCTTCCCCCGGCCTCCCCTACTCACCAGTGTCTTATGTCCATTGGTTATGCTTATATGCATTCATACAAGTCCTTTGGTTAATCTCTTATCCCCCCTCCGGCCCCCCAACCCTCCCCAGCCTTCCGGCTGTAGTCTGACAGTCTGTTCGAGGTGGCTCTGCCTCTGTATCTGTTTTTGTTCATCAGTTTATAATGGTCTTTATTATCCATAAATGAGTGAGATCATGTGGTATTTTTCTTTCATTGACTGGCTTATTTCACTTAGCATAATGCTCTCCAGTTCCCCATGGATATTCCTGTGGCTAGAAGGAGCCCTTGGCCTATGGGACTCCATGAGGTACTCTTACCAAATGCCAAGGTGTTTGGCAGATTTTTTTTTATTGATTACAGAGGGAAAGGAGAGAGAGAGAAAGAGAGAGAGAGAGAGAGAGAGAGAGAGAGAGATTGATGATGAGAGCGAATCATTGATTGGCTGCCTCCTGCATGCACCCCTACTGGGGATCG
>NW_006284850.1:377623-382796 GCF_000327345.1 Myotis davidii
TGTGGGGATGGGTGGGATCAAGCCCACAACCTAGGCATGTGCCCTGACAAGGAATGGAACTGTAACCTCCTGATTCATAGGTCAACACTTAACTACTGAGCCATGCAGGCTGGGTTTTTAAAATATATATATTTTTATTAGTTTCAGAGAGGAAGGGAGAGGGAGAGAGATGAAACATCCATGATGAGAGAGAATCATGGATCGGCTGCCTCCTGCACGCCCCCACTGGGGACTGAGCCCGCAACCCAGGCATGTGCCCTGATTGGGAGTCGAACCCTACCTCCTGGTTCATAGGTTGACACTCAACCACTGAGCCATGCCAGCTGGGCTGGCAGATTTAAAATGTAGGTGTACAAACTTACCTGCCACAGGGCTGGAACTCAGAAACAGATATGTTCCCATATTCCAGACCCAGAACGCTCTCAATCCCCAGATCTGTCTCCTCATGAACTGTACAGCGGGGACTGTTCACCACGGTGGACTTGGAGGAAGAGGTCAGTACCTTTGTTCTTCCCTGGCTCCCATCACTAAATCACCATTTGCCCACCACGGCCAGCTGCTGGGGAGCAGAAGGTTGGTTCGCTGTGGGCTTAGGACTGTCCCGTGGAGGGAGGCTGCACAGCTGGGAGTAAGTCCTCAGGAGGAGGCGAAGCTCTGGATCGCTGTTCCTCCAGTGGAGAGCTGCTTGAAGGGAGCCCATGTTGGGAGCTAGGGCCAGCAAGGGCAGCCTTGTAAGAGAGGCCCAGAGAATTGGCGGAATGTCGTGTTGCCTTGTGGCTCAGGGAAGTGGAGGATGAGGCTGGGCTCCTCTGAGGCCTGTGTTGGGGGCTGGAGTGCCTCCTGAAGAGGCTGCTGTCGGGGAATGGGTGCTGAGAGTCAGAGGAGGGAGATTTGGGGCCTGGGAGCTTGTTGTCAAATACAGCTAGATGGGGTGTGGGAGTGAAGTTTGGTGCCATTCAATGCCTGCCCACAAGACTGACTTGGTCCGGGCTCTGAAGTGCTGTAATTTAGACTGTTGTTCCAGAAAGCTCTGCTGAGAGGAGCCCGGCGGGAGAGCTCTTCGTAGCCAGAGTTCTTTGGGATTTTTTCCTTCAGACTGCTTCAGTGCCACTCTCCATTTGGCCAGAAAATTGAGGCGGAGATTACAGAGTGCTACAGAGTTGGGCTTTGGAAAATTCCCTTTTTACCACCTGTGACTTTCGGGGATATACAGCACAGCATAGGGGAATGGTCAATAATATTGCAATAACTGTGTATTATGCCAGGTAGGTCCTGGAAATATTGGGGGAACACTCTGTAAAGTACAGGATTATGTAACCACTATGCTATACACCTAAACCGATACAAAATGATACTGAAAGCAAACTGTAATTGAAAAAAAACCACCGTACACCCTGTGACTTTTATGCAAAGCAATTGGGCTGCCCGTTTGGGCTTATAATGTGATTCTTTCAACTTGAGTTTGAAGGAGCCGGTCCATTCTTCTTGGTCAGTATCCATGGCAGGGACGCAGGGTGTGTTCTGCTCCACTCACAGAGACCGAGTCTGCACTCGGCCTTGGGGCAGAGCGTTTGGACTTCAGTATCCAGAAAAGCTCTCCCACAGTCCTCTCCAGACTGGCTCTTGTGTCTTTCCCGCTCCTCGCTTCCCTGATGTCAGCAGTCCATTGGAATTTCTCCTGGGTTCTGCTCCCTTCTTCTCCCTTCCCAGAACACATCTGCTCTCTTGGCGACTTGTCTTTTTCCTCTCCCAGTAGCTCTGCAGTCTTTGCCTGTGTGTGCCTGGCATTCCTCCTGGGACTGTGCCATCTGCTCTGCTTATTTAAGTTTCTGTAGAGGCTCCTTCAGATGGCACCCCCCTGCCCCCACAACCAGCTCCCAGAGAAAGTTTTGGAGCAACTATGACCAGGGTGTCCGTGCTGCAGGGCAGGGATGAAGTATGGCATGCACCTCGGCACAGGTCGGCTTTCAGGTTTGTACCTCCACGCTCGATAGGATGCCAGGCATATTTTCAGGGGAGAATTTCTGTTTGCACGCTCCCCGAGCCTGAGGCAGCTCCTCAATGCGCATGCCCAGGGACACTGGCAGGCCTCTGGGGATGGAAGAGAACTGTCTGAATTCCTGGTCCAATCCCACCCCACAGGACTCTTTCATCATCCATACCACAGATGAGTCTTCCTTTTGGAGACTCGCTGAGCAGCTGCTTCAAGTCCAAATGACTCAGAGAGACCATGGCAGTGACCTCCAGAAGCAAATCATTGTTAGAAGCGGAGCAGAAGGTTGGAGCAAGGATGGCAGTTGCTCCCCATCCCCACAGGCTTATGCTCCTCATGGCTGATTTCCCAGGGCCCATGTCTCTGAAATGTCTTTAACATCTCATATCACCTAGAGCCCTAAGAGCATCTCCTCTTCCTCCTCCTCCTCCTCCTCCTCAGATACGGCTGGATTGGGCCCCTAGGGGAGGCTGAGGTAGGGCAACTCCTCCTCCTCCTTCCTTCTTCCTTCTTCTTGCCAGCATTGAGAGCTGCTGTTTGGGAAAACTTGGGTTCTGTTCATTTCTTCTCCCTGTTGAAAGTGTCATCATTTTCCTTTTTTTCTCTTCTCACCACCTTCCTTCGACTGCTTCTTTGTCAGTGATTTTCCCCCTTTTCTTGAATGTTGTCAGATTTTGATGTTTGTCGTAACTGCAGGGTTCCCAAGTGAATGTAAAGTCCTCCATGCTTTAAGGTCAGCGAAGCAGGAACAAGCTCATCAGATGCTTCAAGTCCAAACCCGTCAGTGGGAGGATCAGATTCATCACACTGAACCCCCTACCAATCAAGTCCGTATTCAGTCTCTTCTGTGATCCTTTCCCCCTTTATTTCATGTTGAAGACCTCCCACTTTCCCCTGTACACTCTCGGGTAGAAGAACACTGGGCAGTGCTTACTGTCTGAGTCCAAGAGGTGAGTATAATGGTGGCTGCAGCCAGTTTACAATCTCAGTGCTCTTCTGCTCTCCCAACCTCCTTTTGCCTGGATTTCCTTAAAAAATGTGGGATGGCCCTAGCTCAGTGGTTCTCAACCTGTGGGTCGCGACCCCTTTGGCGGTCAAATAACCCTTTCACAGAGGTCACCTAAGACCATCCTGCATATCAGATATTTACCTGATGATTCATAACAGTAGCAACATTACAGTGATGAAGTGGCAATGAAAATAATTTTATGGTTGGGTCACAACATGAGGAACTGTATTTAAAGTGCCAGAAGGTTGAGAACCACTGCGGCCTGGTTTGGCTTAGTGGATAGAGCGTCAGCCTGCAGACTGAAGAGTCCTGGGTTCGTTTTCGGTCAAGGGTACATGCCCAGGTTGCGGGCTCGATCCCCAGGAGGGAGCGTGCAGGAGGCAGCCAATCAATGATTCTCTCTCATTGTTGATGTTTCTCTCTCTCTCTCGCTCCCTCTCCCTTCCTCTCTCTGAAATCAATAACATATATATATATATACCAAAACAATAAAGGCATGCCAGAACACATGTGTTAAAACGGCTAAAATCCAGTGAGGATGTGGGCCAATAGGAACTCTCATGCATTGCTGGTGGGAATGAAAAATAGTACAGCCACTATGGAAGACAGTTTGGCGGTTTCTTACAAAGCTTAATATATATATATATATTCTTTTCTAAACATATTCTTATCATACAACCCAGTAATCGTGCTTCTTGTATTTATTCAAAGGAGTTGAAAATTTACATCCATACAAAGACCTGAACATAGGTGTTTATAGCAGCTTTATTCATAATGACCAAAACTTGGAAGCAACTAAGATGTGCCCCTGTAAGTGAGTGGATAAATAAACTGTGGTACATCCAGACAATAGAAGATTATTCAGTGCTAAGAAGAAAAGAGCTATCAAGCCAAGAAAAGACATGGAGGAACCTTAAATTCATGTTGCTAAGTGAAAGAAACAATTGTAGAAAGGCTACATCCTGTATGATTCCAACAATATGATATTCTAGGAAAGGTATAACTATGGAGGCAGTAAAAAGATCTGTGGTTGCCAGGGTTGGGGAGGAGAGAGGGATACATAGGTAGAGCACAGAGGATTTCTAGGGTGGTGAAACCACCCAGTGTGACACAGTAATGGTGGATACATGTCATTATACACCTTTCAAAACCTGTAGAATACACAGCACCAAGAGTGATCCCTGATGTAAACGATGGACATTAGTTCAGTGGTTCTCAACCTTCTGGCCCTTTAAATACAGCTCCTCATGTTGTGACCCAACCATAAAATTGTTTTCGTTGCTACTTCCTAACTGTCATGTTGCTACTGTTATGAATCGCCATGTAAATATCTGATATGCAGGATGGTCTTAGGCGACCCCTGTGAAAGGGTCGTTTGACTGCCAAAGGGGTCGTGACCCACGGGTTGAGAACCGCTGCGTTAGTTAGTAATAACACTAAAACAAGCTGTAAGTAATAGGGGAAACCGTGGGTTGGTGGGGAGAGGGACTTTTGGAGCTTTCTGATTAGTTTTTTCTAAAGATAAAACTGCTCTAAAAATAAAATCTATTAATTTTTTAAAACAAGCACTCACAACCATGGGAGAACAGAACAGACCTCCCACAAGGAGTCTAACCATGAGAATGCATCTGGAACAGCGTGGAGAGCAGCCACCAAGCCCAGTGCCTGGAGGAGGAAAAAGGGAACTGGGCTTCCCTGGGCGCACTGCATGGGACTCCTTAAGGGAGGGGAAAGGGGTTTGTGGGGGTGGGGTGGGTCCTTATGGTTAGAAGCCCTTTTAAAAATAGATGTCCTATTTTCACTGATTTCTTGTTTGCACGTTCATTTGGAATGTCTTTTCCTTTCCTTTTGTTTTCCTTTTTTTTTATTTTCACTTCCATTCTGACTGTGTTGAACTGTTTAGCAGACGCCTCCACTCAGTACCCCTTTAGCAGCAGGAAATTGAATCCAAGGGGCATGCACGCCTTCTATTTCCTGGGTTTGTTACTCTCCGGACTACTGAAGAGCCATTGTTCTTCAATGTGAAAGTGAAACCACCATTTCCACACTGAACCTGTGGTGTCTCTGGGAATGGGATGCTCAGATGTCTCTCTCTCTGGGTCCCCAGCCACGCCTTTTTCCCAGGCTGAGGGTCTGATCTCTATGTGCACAGATTGCATTCACATTTTTGT
>NW_006284850.1:382874-414553 GCF_000327345.1 Myotis davidii
CACACACACAACTGCAGTGGTGATTTGGGGCTGGAAAATAGTCCTTTTTCTATTCTACCTAATTCTATACAAACTAACTTAGAATCTTCGCTTCCATTCGCTTAGGAGACAAAGAAAACAATTCTGCAGTGAAATAGAAAAAAAAAATAAATACAGCAAAAATGCAGAGAGAAGCCATTTTCCTCAAGTTTCATTCTCTACTCTTCCTGAAGATTGATTGTCTAACTCAGTGGTTGGCAAACTCATTAGTCAACAGAGCCAAATATCAACAGTACAACGATTGAAATTTCTTTTGAGAGCCAAATTTTTTAAACTTAAACTATACAGGTAGGTACATTGCGTATAAGCGCACCCGCACGTGGTATTTTGTGGAAAAGCTACACTCAAGGGGCCAAAGAGCCGCATGTGTCTCGCGAGCCGCGGTTTGCTGACCACTGGTCTAACTTTTCCTTCAATTCCAGGACACACCTCAGTATCTTTATAATGCCCCTTCCATATATTTTTTTGGTAAAGCAAAAACATACTTAGTCCAGTATGTGTGACTCCTGTGCCAAGCACCATTGCACCCCGCACTCTGGGAGTTCCCACTCCCAGAATTCCTGCTTTGGAGTAGCAATCTTGGCTCTCACTTTGCAGTGGGAGAGATGGGATGTTTCTCAATGCAAGTATATTTGACAGGAAAACAGGGTTTGGTCAGGAAAACAGAGCCATTGTATGTATTGCAGGAAACCAAGGGCTGGAAGGCTGACACGATGTGGGGGAAGTGTGTGCGGGGGAAACAGTCACTGATGCTTCCTGGAGGGAGCAGGTGGTTTTCAGAAGTTCTCCAGGAAATCGCTGCAATTGTCAAATGGTTAGAAATGACCCAACCGACTTTCTCTCCAGCAGCAAAGTGAGAAGTTGAGAAGTTTGTAAAGCTCTGGTATTTGGCCACAATGACAGCCAAGTGGGAAATCCCAGACAATTCTGAGAGTGTGCAGTTCACAGAGAGCTTGGAGACAATGGTTTTCAGAGGAGACCTGAGAGGTGGGAAGGAACCATGCAAAGTTGACAACTAACGATTGAGCCCGAAGACCTTTGAAGATGAGAAAGTTGTCATGTACTGAGAACCAGAGCCCTTTTCCCAAGCAGAAAATGGCTGAAACAAACGATCTCTAAGGTCCTTCCCAGTTTTAAGATACGTCACATTTTTAACATGGTCAAGATAGCATTCCCTGTAGACCAGCGCTTCTCAACCTGTGGGTTGCGACCCCTTTGGGGGGTCGAACGACCCTTTCACAGGGGTCGCCTAAGACCATTGGAAAACATATATAATTACATATTGTTTTGTGAATAATCACTATGCTTTAATTATGTTCCATTTGTAACAATGAAATTGGAACTGTATTAAAGGGTCGCGGCATCAGGAAGGTTGAGAACCACTGCTGTAGGCTCATCAATAGCGAGGAAAACATGAAGAGTTGTGGAGTGGGGCCACTCTTCGTAAAATGATATGAGCCTCTTGTATCCTGGCCTGTGATTAGAAAGGCCATGCCAGTGTTTCAGCACAGTTAACGTTTCTCATACTTCAGTTTTCCTTGATAAACCAGTCCTCCCTCCAGGCCTGATCCATCTCCCATTGGTTTTGTCTCCTGATTTTTGTGCTGTCACCTGCCATTGAGAATGTACTCTCCTGCCCCACCTCACCTGCTTAGTGGTGGCATTGTCATTCCCAGTTTGACTGGAGGGATGGAAGAGTCACTTTTGCCTCCTCTGTCGTCGTCTTCTTCTTCTTCTTCTTCTTCTTCTTCTTCTTCTTCTTCTTCTTCTTCTTCTTCTTCTTCTTCTTCAGAAAGAGAGAGAGAGAAACATTGACTTGTTGTTCCACTTGTTCATTCATTGGTTGATTCTTGTATGTGCCCTGATTGATTGGGGATCAAACCTACAACCTTGGCATATCAGGATGATGCTCTGATCTGACTAAGTGAGCTATCCAGCCAGGGCTAACTCCTCTGTCTTCTTGACCAACTTGCTTAACCAAATGCACAAGGACCTGGGACAAAGACCTATGTCTTCCTCCCACTTAAAAAATGATTCCACCATTTTCAAAATTCTTCAGTCAGCCTGTTTGACTCTTTCCTTCACTGAATATGTGAAACCTTTTCTGTACATTAAGAGCTTGTGAAAGATTTTCTTGCCTTAGCCACACGATATTCAAAATGTGTTAATTATGCATTGCTCACATACTCTGAGCCTTTGCTGCTAATGTTGTTTTACTTAACTGGGAAGAAGGTACTTGTAATGGTTACATAATCTTCAGACTCACTGACAGGGAACTTCATAATAAGCTTAAGTGTGTGTGTGTGTGTGTGGGGGGGGGGGGCTGGTCCTCATTTTTGATTCATTGTCCTAATAAAATAAAATATTTCAGATATTTTCTTTAGTTTGATGATAAAGGAAGTCAGCATTTAAAAAATCTAGTTGTTCAACTTTACTTCCATAGACAAATATATTAAGGGATTAAAGTAATATAGATGGTCTGAAACAGAGAAGTCAAAATTTCTATACTAAAATAGGTGTTTTTTTTTGTCAATGTAAACTTTAGAGTATGATTTCATCCCCTTAAATTTTAGTTTCAAAAAGGATCATCAGTAGATGAGTGGATTAAAAGACTGTGGTACATCGACACAATGGAATACTCCACTGCTGTAAAAAGGAACTCCTACCATTTGCAACAGCATGGATGTACTTGGAGAGCATTATGCTAAGCAGCGGTTCTCAACCTGTGGGTCGTGACCCCTTTGGCGGTCGAATGACCCTTTCACAGGGGTCCCCTAAGACCATCCTGAATATCAGATATTTACATGATGATTCATAACAGTAGCAACATTACAGTTATGAAGTAGCAACGAAAATAATTTTATGGGTGGGTCACAACATGAGGAACTGTATTTAAAGGGCCAGAAGGTTGAGAACCACTGCCTTAATCAATAAAGGAAATAAAAGAGGATGCACTGATCTGAGAGAAGATGATGGCCAAAGAGGCAGACCTGTCGTGCCCCTCCTCCCAGGGCCAGACTAGAAATAAAATTAAATCAGGGAACATTCACCTGGAATCACCAACTGAGGTCCAGCTGAGGAGGGAATTTATATCAAGGATGAACAGAAACACCTGGGGACCGGTGGGAAGGGTGAGGTGATGAGAGGCAGGCCGAGAGTGGGAGGGATCGCTGGGCTAGCGGAGGGTTATTTCCCTGAGAGGATCGAAGCCTGGGATCCAGGCTGGGCTCCACAGCTCAGAGCGCCCCAGCTGAGACCAGCGGCCCACGTGACACCAGCTGTGAAAAGGGGCAGAGCTTCTGGCTGCCCAGGAGACCCGAGCAGGTCAGAGAGAAAACATCATTGTTTTGTGTGTTTTTAAAAAATTTTGTTCTTTATTGATTAAGGTATTACATATCTCCCACTGCCCGGCCCCCCTCCCCCCTCATGCCCTCACCCCCGTGGTGTCTGTGTCCATTGGTTAGGCTCATATGCTTGCATACAAGTCCTTTGGTTGATCTCTCCCCCTAACCCCCACCCTCCCTACCTTCCCTCTGCTATTTAATCCCTAAATAATGCTGTGATTAAATCGGAGAAGGCATTACAACCGCCTCAGTAACTCGGGATTTAAAATGCGCTGCTCTGGTGTTTTTATATAACCCATTGCATCATTTTTACTTTGGGGCCTTAGTAAGTTCTGGATCTGTTTTGTTCATCAGTTTACGTTGTTCATGATATCAGCAGATGAGTGGATTAAAAAATGGTGGTGTATCTACACAATGGAATACTACGCTGCGGTAAAAAAGGAAGGAATTCTTACCATTTGCAACAGCATGGACGGAACTGGAGAGCATTATGTGTGTTTTTTTCCTTCTTTTTTAAACCCAAGCACAGGAGCTTCAATTGCAGCTACTCACCAGAGGCTTCGGTGGAGGGAGGGCAGTGCGGACTCCAGGTGCAGAAGGAGAGGCTGGGGTGGGAAGCACTGAGGGAGACATGGAAAAGCAGCAGCCGAAGTCCTGCCAAAAAGGCCACAGCTCAGGAACCGAGGGAGGTGGTGCAGCCCTCCTCCCCCAGGAGCCCCGCCTGCACCTGCCCCTCCCCCTGCGCAGAGGAGACGCAGCAGAGGCCAGGCCTCTGGGGGCGCCTCCTCGGGCAGCATCAGTGACGGGGCGGAGGGAGGGCCTGTCCTGTCCACTGTCCCGGAACCCGACCGGTGCTGCCCCCCCGCAACCCCAGGGAGAGAGAGAAACTCCAGGTTCCCGCTGATCGCACGGGGCTGCACACGAGGGTCTCCGTGCGGCCCAGGGCGGGGACATATTCCGGGTCGAGCTCAGAGGAGTAGCTCCAGGAAGGGGCAGCACGCCCACCCCTTTCCCTGCCACCTGAGCAGCACCTGCCCTCATGGGAGACTCAGCGTCTAGACTCCTGATTCCTCCTAACGCCCTTTCAGAAACAGACTGGAGTGATTAAGGTGGACAGCTGGCTGGCCGCGAAGGCAGGTGGAGGCAGAGCCTGGGGAACCTGGGAAGTTCGCTGATGATGCTAACAAACAGGCCTTGGATGGGGGGGCAACCTTTTTGTGAGTGCGTGCCAAAACCAGCAAAATCTCTGACTCAAAATTCTTCTGCGTGCCAACCCTAATTTTTTGAGAACATGTTACGCCTACTTGATATCACTGATAGTCCAACAGAAAACTTTATGACTCCGTTTGATATTATCAGTGGGACTTTTGCTGCTGCATCACTGATGACAGAGATTTTACATCAGGTTTATATTTCGTGACCTTCAGAGATATGCACAGGCTACTCTTATTATGAGACTTAACAAAATTCATCACTGAGAACAAAGATTCACAAGTGTATGTGGATGAAACCAAAACACTGGTTGGATCTAGGAAGGCAGGGAGAGTTAAGGCAGAGGCATAGAAATTGCTCTTCCCCTCTATCGTCAATCCATGTCTATGGTCTTTAAGATAACTTGTTATGTAAAATTATTTATTTATCTAAGATGCACCAACACTGAATTTATCTGAAAAATAAAAAAGTCGATATTAAGAAAAAAATTGTAAATGGAAGATTATAAGAGGGTTTCACGTGCCAGCAAAAGTTTACTGGCGTGCCATGTTTGGCACGCGTGCCAGGGGTTGCCCACCCCTGCCTTAGAGTGTAGCTTGGCCCCTCCCCCACACAGCCAAGTCCTGTGGAGACAGACGCAAACTGTGGATCGCTTGGAGCTGCAAGCAGGTGCTGAGAGTCAAAGGAGGGCAGCTTCTGATGGTGGCTAGCACCTAAGTACCTCCCGGGGAGCCCAGAAGTGGCAGGCAGGTCAGCCAAGGTCATCAGAAGAGGTGGGTTCTGTGGCCTCTCCACTTGAACCTGAGCTGACCATAGCAACTCATTTGTAATCAATAGAATCAGCAAAGAAATCTGCATAACTTTTGAGGCAACTTCATAGAAGGCCATGCGACTTCTGCTTGGTTCTCTTGGGACACCTGCTGTGTGGGGAGCCAGGTGCCATGTAAGAAAGCCCACCACCCTGAGACCCTCACACTGAACTCTCAGCCAACAGCTAAGCGGCCAGTCGCATGAGTGAGCCACTTTAGACACCCAGCTCAGTGAAGCCAAAGTGAGAACTGCCCAGCAGAGCCCTTCTCCAAAATTCTGTAGTCAGAAAGTTTTACAGAGAATTCTGCAGTTTAGGAGATTCAAAATGCACATTGTACCATTAGGGCTCTGATAAGTCCTATAGTATAAAAATCTATTTCGCCTAAATTTATTAGCCACAGAGCCATTTTGTTCTGAGACATTTATTAGCATCTCATTAATAAAATGAGTAATTTTATTTATAATACCTGATTGATACATTTTTCAATTATAACATTTTTAAAAAATTTTTTCCACCAACATTTATCCACTCCATGCTGTCTTCCACCTCCACCCACTCCCCACCCCCACCATCACCACACTGTTGTCCATGTCCATAAGTTCTCTCTTTTTTCTTTTTTGCTCAATCCCTCTACCCTCACCCTCCCACCTCTGCCAATACCCACCCCTTCTCATCAGAGCTGTCAGCCTGCTCTCTATCTATGAGTCTGCCTCTGTTCTGCTCGGTAGTTCAGTTTGTTCATAGCTTGGGACTATAGTTTGGCTCAGATTTCAAAAAAAGAGCCTGTTGCAGTTGCAATAGTTCATTGATTTCATCTTGATACAGAAATCAAACTTCCATGGAGAAGTATGAATAATAGGGATGGATGGAGGATCTAAAATAGCCTTTCAGAAAATAAGAAGCTATTGGTTAAACTAGAAATTGCACACAAATGCAGGAAATACATTAGCAACCAGCAGAAAGGAAGTTACTTATGAATAGGAAAATAATTGGTTTTAAAATGTCCTTTTGGTTCCACCTCGTTTGGTTGTCAAGAGCGTCAGAAACTCCTGGTTGGGTCTGAGGGCAAGTCAGCATATCTGTCATCTATCTGTCTGTAATCTGTCTACCTCCTTATCCACCCATCTTTAATCATTTCATTTGAATAGCTACTATATTCATGTGGTATACAATTGACAAGGTACAAAGTGATATACATTGAAAACTCAACCTCTCACTCTGTTTTTCAACAACAGTGCTTCCAGTTTCTTGTTTATCCTTCCAGAGTTAACTTAAGCATATTTAAACAAATACATATCCTATATAATAAAGAGGTAATATGCAAATGGTCATTATGCCATGACGTGTAACGACCAAACAGCAGGAAGGTGGGGCGTTGAGCTATAAGCCTCAGAGCTACAGGAGGGCGGGGCAGTGAACTACCTGCAGCGAAGAGCTACAAGCAGTGGTGGGCTAGGCGGCCAGCTGAGGCAAGCATCAGCAAGCTACTCACACACGGATTCATATGCAGGGCTATACACACACACACACACACACACACACACAAATATATACAAACACACATACACACACACGTATACCCACATATACACACATGCACGCACACACACACATACACACATATAAACACATATACACACACATAAACACGCACACACATATATGCACACACATACACACACGTACACACACATATATACACATATATACACAGGCACACATACACACATAAATACACACATACACATGTATACACACATATACACATACACACATATATACACACACACACATATATACACACATACACACACACATATATATATTCTTACAGAGAAGATATATAGTAGCATACTATACATATTGTATTCTGCACCTTGCTTTTTTCATATAAAAACACACATTTAAACTCATTCCATATCCATATATGGAAGGTTTCCTTACTCTTATTTTTAAAAATCTTTTTTCCTTACTCTTATTTTCCCCACATCCACCTAATGTTCCATTGCATGGATGTACCCTGATGTAATTAAACAGTAGCTTATTGATGGGCCTTCACTTATAAACAATGTTGCAATGAATAAACTTGGGCAGGCATCACTTTAATGTCTGTAAATGTATCTGAGGAGAAATGACTAGATATGGAATTGCTGGGTCAACTGATGGCAGGTGTAGCTGGTGTTTGGCCCAGATCTCTTTTATGGGACTGGCATACCTACTCCCTATCCGTGGTTGGCAAACTGCGGCTCGTGAGCCACATGTGGCTCTTTGGCCCCTTGAGTGTGGCTCTTCCTAAGCCTTAGGAGTACCCTAATTAAGTTAATAACAATGTACCTACCTATCTAGTTTAAGTTTAAAAAATGTGGCTCTCAAAAGAAATTTCAAGCGTTGTACTGTTGATGTTTGGCTCTGTTGACTAATGAGTTTGCCGACCACTGCTGCTGCAGATGTTGGCTGCTAAAAGCTCACACCTGCTTTCTTTTCTGGGGAACTTCTGGTGATTGAGAGTCACTGCCTTGCCCACAGATGTCTTGGAAGTTACACGTCCTTCTCGGGACAGGCCTTGGCCAATGATTGACAGATGTGTGAGTAATAACAGCCCATCCTCCTTGTGTCTGGGCAGGACAAACTCTGCGGTGTAATTTTCACTCAAAAGTTCCTCGTGGGATCAGGCTGGGGCTAGACTGATTTGAAGCCACATCTTGTCCTAGCTCCTTACTCCCTTGCATGTTTCTTCTGAGAACATTCCCTCTATAAGTCATCTGCACAAGAGTCCCTGTCTCAGCCTCTGTTTCCAGGGACAAATGGTATGTGCACATGTTATTTTTATAAATTTCAGAGATATTGCTCTATTATCCTCCAGAGTTTGTATCAATTCAGACTTTTCCTAGTGATGTAAGAAAGTGTTAGAGAAAATTTTATCTGAATTGCTCACCAAATATAAGTGAAATAATTAATATGTGCTGTATCTTATTCTGGTGATAGTATATTTGTTGCAGTATACCCATATTTTTTTAAAAAAATTTGTTTCCAGAGAAACAAGGACAGACGTCTGCTTAAAAAGTTATGTTCCCATCTCAACAGCTGTGTGATCACTGACCTCATGGCTCTTCCCCTTGCTGTGGATGCCAGGGAGTGCTAAAAAGTAGATGGTGGGGAGGGCGTTGGGCAAAGGGAAGGGTTAGGAGGGGTTGATCTATTTTAGAATATAACAAGATATAAGGACTTGTGCCTCATTAAAAAAAAATCTTGACAAAGTATGGAATACTCAGATGGGAGAAAAATATTTTAGGTCCGCAGGGAAATCTTATTTCTGAGTACAAACTTGACCAATGCTTTAGGTGGAATATGGTTCAAGGTGCAGTGTGATTTGCATAATCCAAAGGCAGCTTGCTGTGTGCTTTCAGGTCAGTAAACTTGTGATCCAGTCCCAGCTCTGCTGCCTTCTAACCCTGTGCTCTCATCTCTCTGAATCTTGGTTTTATTTTAAATAAAATAGTAACAATAATACCTATTTTTCAACATCCTTATGAAGATTCAATGTGTTCAGTCCCTGGTAGAGATTCCATAAAGAATATTAAAAAGTTAGTAGGTACCAGTATTGTGGTTATTACTATTGAGCACTTTCATTGATTACGATGAAAGGCCTCAACATGGGGGAAATACGTTTAGCACAGAAAGAAAATCCAGGAGAAGTGCTTTTGGTCTTTAAGTGCCAACAGCTCCACTTTTCACCACTTCTTCACATTGTCCTATTCCAATTCTTTTTACACTAGCAAGGGTGCATACTTCCCTCCCACTGCTTTGATCTCTCAGTTCATTCAGGGGCTGGAATAGACAGCCAGAAAACAAGCAAACAAAAAAAACAAACAAAAAACCAGCAGCACCAGAGCATGTGGGTTGCAGGCTTTTCTCTTCTGGCGAATGTTTGGGAATCCCATGACCTGTACCCAAGAGGAAGGGCTGACTCTCTATATAGCAAGGGGTTTTAATGGTGAGAGCCACTGAGGACAACATAAAAGGAAATGGAAAAGCTAGGACAGAAGGGATTATGATGGATTAAGTAAGATCTTCCAAGACTCTTGGTGCTAGAAGATTCCATACTGTAAACACATTCCTTCTGGGTTTATTTGGGTGTAGTCCAGGTTTATGATTCAGCATTGTTTTGTACCATCCAAAGGAATCCCCATGCATAATACAAAATGCAGACATTAAGAACAAAGCCAAGGATTTTTAACCCTTTTTTAAGTTTAAAGTCATTTTTTTTTTTTTTTTTGGTGGGGGGGGGGGGGAAGGTGGGGGGAGTTCCAAATTATCTTCTTTCATTATATTCCCCACTGTTGTCAGGCTCATAAATGTTGATGTTGCATAATGAGTAGAGCTGTGAACAAGTTTATTTGCTTATTTGTTTTGGTGGAGGAAGGGGGACTTTTTTTGCGAACAGAAAATGGGAACATTTGTTTAAGAAAAGTTTATGACAAAAGAATTTTCTCTGTTTTGGAGAGTTCCAAATTATCTTCTTTCATTATATTCCCCACTGTTGTCAGGCTCATAAATGTTGATGTTGCATAATGAGTAGAGCTGTGAACAAGTTTATTTGCTTATTTGTTTTGGTGGAGGAAGGGGGACTTTTTTTGCGAACAGAAAATGGGAACATTTGTTTAAGAAAAGTTTATGACAAAAGAATTTTCTCTGTTTTGGAAAAATAAGAAAGCCAGATCTGTTTTGAGCCTTTCATATTACATAATAGTTTGAGAGTATGTCTTTACAACTTGTAAAATAACCACTACACATATTATTTATCCTCTTTTTCAGAATAAAGTACACTTGAGAGAACTCAGAGATGCAGATTGGGGTGGAGTGTGCTATTAGCTTTATTTTTTCCTTCTGCAGGGGGGAAGGCAGATTGGGTAAGGGCACATGCTCACATATAACATTTATGGCATCCAAGTTGCCATATTGCACAACCCCAGGGGACACCCTTACATTGTATCCTATGTGAATGATATACACTAGAACACAACAGTGTAATTGGTGAGCTCTGGAATTGTGTATCATTTAGTAATGTTCATATTTTGCTTCTAAATGCCACTTTGGGGCTGTTGCCTCATCTAGTGTTTCTAGGAAGTATAATCCACAGTCCAAACCACCATGGCAACAACTTGAGATCAGTGTTATTATGATAGCAGTAGATGGCAACTAAATCCAGTTTAAGATACTTTCCTTCCTCTGATTACCTGCTGAGTGTGAAAGAATCACTAAGGCTTCGTTCCTGTACTCATGATACAGAACAGCAGGCGAACCATCAAAGGCATGAGATTTTGGTCCTGTGAGCTATGAGTTTGGTGATATTTTTTAAAACAAAAATCAGGACTAATGGTTTGACCAAAGATTATTTATGGTCTATGAATATATTTAAAAGGAGTCTTACAGTAACTTTTAGTGATTTATGTGACTAATCATTGTGTAGAAAAGAATGGTGCTGTGAAATTGACGTTGTCTCAGGAATTTTAATGTACACTCACTACCTATCATATGAATAGCTACCATTTATTGAAGGCTTGTTGTTGAAGCTTCAAATTGAGTGCTTTACAAAAATTATCTCATTTTCTCCTCAGGACAACTCTAGGAGGTGGGCACTATTGATCTATTTTATAGAGCGGAATAACTGAAGTTCTGAGATGAGAAGTAGCTTACCAAGATCTTATCAAGGCTGGCAAAATCCATTCTCTTCAATGGTACAACACTATACTGTCTCTTCTATTTAATGGAGCTTTTCACTCTGATTGGCAAGTCTTACTCTTTTTTATTTTATAAATATATTTTATTGATTTTTTACAGTGAGGAAGGGAGAGGGATAGAGTTAGAAACATTGACGAGAGAGAAACATCGACCAGCTGCCTTATGCACACTCCCTACTGGGGATGTGGCCACAACCAAGGTACATGCCCTTGACCGGAATCGAACCTGAGACCCTTCAGTCTGCAGGCCGACGCTCTATCCACTGAGCCAAACCGCTTAGGGCGGCAAGCCTTACTCTGTTGTTTGGGTCTGGAGCACCGCAAAACACTGTAATTCCAATATGTGTGGAGATTTGCAACTCTCCTCTGTTGGTAGAGAATAAGGCATTCCTTATCTCTTCAATTTAGTCCGCGACAACAAATATTTATTGAAACCAAGGAACTGTGATATAGGAGATACAGTATAGTGAGAAAGCTGCCACCGAGTTCCCGCCCCAATGCCAGACAATCCAGTTCCTTCCCATATGTCCCTGGTTGCTGGAGCTCAGAGAGAGTGGAACAGTGTAAGTTCGTGTGCCGGCCCTTTAAGGGGAACTTCCTGGGACTCCTGTAGTCTCTGTGTCACTCAGCCCTGTGTCACTTGGTACCAGGCTCTGGGTTAGTAGTTATGGAATATAAAGATTAATGAATATTAATACTGAATTATTCCTTCTCTCAAGATGTATTGATCACTGAGAAAAGGCAAGCACACAAACAGCTATCATAAAAGGCCAACTAAAATCAGTAACATATTTGAGAAGTTATTATGAGAGTTTTGGGAAGATAGAAATTAAATCCCACAAAGGAGGCTTCCAACAGAATTGGCATTTAATGAAGGCACTGGAAAATTGTAGGGGTATTGTGGTTACTATGGTTATATACTAATTTACCCTGAAATTTAGTTGCATTAAACAATCATTTTAGTTTGCTGAAAATGTTATGCTGAGGAATTTAGGAAGGTCTCAGGTGAGCAGTTCTTGCTTGTGGTCTTTTATGTGGTTTTGATCAGATGTGACTGGGGCTGCAATCATCTGAAAGCTCAAGTGCCTGGATGTCCAAGATGGTGCACTCTCAGGGCTGGCATTGATGCTGGCTTTCAGTGGAAACTCAGCTGGGAGCTCAGCTGGGTTGCCAACTAGAGTGCCTACACATGGCCTCTATAGCATGGTGGCCTAAGGCAGAAGTTGGGTGGACTTTTCTGACCTAGTCTTAGAAGTCATGTAGCATCATTTCTGCAACATTCTACTGATAGAGAATCACTATGAGCAGTCGGGGAGTGGCCACAAGCCCCGCCTCTTGATGGCAGGTCAAGGTCATATTGTAGAAGAGAATGTAATGTCTTCCACAAGGGTATGAGAAGTAGATGTGTGGGTGGAGGGCCTTCTAGTCACATAAAACAACAGAACCAGGAAAGAAGGACGTTCCAAATGTGTTGAAGAAATGGCAAGTTGTCTGGTTTGGTTGGGGTAAGGAGTATGATGAATTGGGGGAGATAAATTTTTTTAATCCTCACCCAAGGATGTATTTTTATTGATTTTAGAGAGAGAGGAAGGTGAGAGAGGAATATCCATGTGAGAGAGAAACATTGGTGAGTTGCCTCCTGTTTCTGTCCCAACAAGTGATTGAACCCACAACTTAGGTGTGTGCCTTGACCAGGAATCAAACCCACAACCTTTTTGGTGATTGGGACAATGCTCCAACCAACTGAACCACCTGGTCAGGGCAGAGGAGAAACATTTAAAAAACTATTTTGTGTCCTATCCACAGAGAGCTTTGAATGCCAGAATCCTGAGTCTGGATATATTGAGGCAACCTAGTGATAAGATTAAGAACATGACTTTGTCAGCTAGAACTCTTTTCAGATTAACTTGTAACCATAAGCTGTGTGAATTCTTTACCCTTCCAGAGACTCAATGTTCTTATCTGCCAAAGGGGATAATTATAACTTTTTTGTGTTACTTCACAGGATGAGATAATGAATATTAATCTCTTATTTATATACTAGAGGCCCGATGCACGAAATTCTTACAAGAGTAGGCCTTCCTTCCTCCAGCTGCCGGCACTGGCTTCCCTCTGGCACCCAGGACCTGGGCTTCCCTCGAAGCCCCAGCTTCGTCTGGAAGGACTTCCAGTCTAATTAGCCTATTATGCTTTTATTATTATAGATAATAAAGGTTGGCAATCATTATCACTTTGAGAGAAAGAAGGTAACCAATAAGAGTGTTTGAGGATAAAGAAACATGATCATATTTGTCATTCAGGAAAATACCAGCAGGCAGCTAATAGGCCTGAAGTCAGAAAGACCAATTAGGAAGATTTGACATTACCTAGCTGAGAAGCCATGAGAATCTGACCTAGGGTGGTGACTGGGGAGGGTGTAGAGTGACAAGATGTTAAGTAGACAGAGTTTTGTTTAGTGGCTCTGGCTACAAGAGCGAGCAAGAGGGAGAACCTGACTTGGGTTTGTGATCAGAGGTCAGAGGTCAGAGTTCAAGTCCTCCTGGTGGGGTGCTGCAAAGAGGTAGCATTTCTTCTGTATAGGATTGCTCATGCTCGCAACATAAAGGAGCATCTTAATCACGAATCTAAAAGCAGAATCCAAGGCAGGAATTCTTGGGCTAGTGATTTATTGGAGGAGTGTTCTCAGGAGAAAGAGAGTGAGGGAAGAAGAGAGGAGCAGAGAAAGGTGGTAGCCCTGCCTGCTATGGCTTGGTTGGTTGGGTGTCGCCCCATGCACCAAAAGGTTGGTGGTTTGATTCCTGGTCAGGGTGGGGATTTGGGGCTCGATCCCCGGTTGGGGACGTATAGGAGGGAGATTAATGTTTTCCTCTCACATCAATGTTTCTGTCTCTCTCCCTCTATCTTCCTCTCTCTCTAAGAAGTAATTTAAAAAATGTTTTTGAAAAAGAGAGAAAAGAAAGAAAGGAGGTAGTGTCACCTGGAGACCAGCTTCATCCAATCCCACAGGGAGCCCTATAGCTTGATTGGATCATGCAATTAGTCACACCTTGAGGCAAAGGGGCCTGCCTTTTGTACTTCCCAGCCAGCCAGACACTGGCTTTGCTGCCTGGGGGTAGTGGGGTAAGGTATAACCTCCCTTGCCAGATGGCTCTATTTGCATAAGAGCAATTCTCTGGAGAGGGGGCAGCTGTGAGCTCTCAGCAACCACCATTTCTGGCAGTTGGGGAATGGGAGTACTGGTCCAGAAAAGGGAACTGGATGAGGCACCACGAGTGTCCCTTAAAAGGGTCAGTGTTGTGATCACTCTGCTTGACACCTTTCCCGAGTCAGGGAACCAGCGCAATTTAACTTCTGCTCAGCATGCTATGTTCATTTTAGAAAATTCCTTTTGGTTGCAGGCTGTGATAATAACTAATGTCTTGTGTTTAGGAGGTCATTTCTTCTTCTTAAAGGGCCCTATAGCAGTGGTTCTCAACCTTCTGGCCCTTTAAATACAGTTCCTCATGTTGTGACCCAACCATAAAATTATTTTCGTTGCTACTTCATCACTGTCATGTTGCTACTGTGATGAATCGTCATGGAAATATCTGATATGCAGGATGGTCTTAGGCGACCCCTGGAAAGGGTCATTCGACCGCCAAAGGGGTCGCGACCCACAGGTTGAGAACCGCTGCCCTAGAGGATGGCATTGTGCATGGGTAGACTGCTGAAATGCAGGCCAGCAGTATGTCTGTAGAGCCTCTTGGCTTACAGATGGGCAGAGAGAAAGGGAGAGGGAAAGTAAGAGAGGCCCAGAGAGCAGACAGCACAAGGAGCTGTGCATTACATCATATTTACTGAAGAACTTTCCCCCTCATAATTTATGTCCCTCTCAAAGGACTCAGCAGGTGCTATTTATTTCATCTCTGGCCCTGTGATCTTCTGTTCCAGGCACACTGGATTTGATTGAGATTAGACAAATCACTGTTTTCTTTGAAATGGGGGACTTCTGAAGCAATCTCTGAATGTAGTGCACGATAAATTTAACTTTTCATATAGGTACTGTTTGCTTCTTTAAGGTCAATATAAATGATTAAATGGGAATAACATATAATTCAAAGCAAACACATACACACATACTAAATCTTTAGATGAATGGTTTGGCTGCTTGTCGCCAGAAATCCGCCACTTCCCTTTGCTTATTAGAAGCAAACACAAAACCGAATTAACACCATCAAGGGTTTGCCCACTTGGAAAGGATATTGCATTCCAGAGCAGTCTAAAGGTTATACTATTCATGACAATTGTATATTGTTTTCTCTAAAGTTCATGGGAAGATAATAGCCGTTACTTCCTGCCTTCATACCAGCTTTTCAGCACTCATAGTCCTTCGGAAAGGGAGATGCACACGTTTTGTGCATTTTACAAAGTGGCCCTCTTTGGGCTCTTGTCAGGAAGTCCTACTAGAATGAACCTATTTTGTACTTCCACGGTCCTGTCATATTTTGCTATAGCAGCCTGAATGGACTAAGACATCCTGAATTTCAGAAAGAGAAAAAATATTCATGAAAATCACTCAGACTATCATTATTAGAGGTCAGAGGTTCTGTTTTCAGATGACAACAAATAAATGGTTTCCAAATACGTGGTAGTTGCTATTGCACTGAGTCCTAAAGATTAAATGCTAGTGGAGTTTCTCACTTCTATCAAGATTAATACTCAAGATGGGTATATTCCGTGACAGGGGATTCTGGATGAGTCTTTGAGCCTCAGATTCTGCATCTCTAAAGTGATAATATTTATCTGACCTGTCACACAGTGCCAGGGGGAGCATGTAAGGACATAAATGGGAAGGAACTTGGCAAAGTCCTAACTGATGTTCAAATACTGCAAACCAGGGGATATTTAATAATGACACATTTATTTAATTTTAAAAAATATATATTTTATTGATATCAGAGAGGAAGAGGGAGGGAGAGAGAGATAGAAACATCAATGATGAGAGAAAATCATTGATTGGCTGCCTCCTGCATGCCCCCTACTGGAGATGGAGCCCACAATCCGGGCATATGCTCTGACTGAGAATTGATCCGTGACCTCCTGGTTCATAGGTCGACACTCAACCACTGAGCTACACTGGCTAGGCAATAATTACACATTTAAAATGTCCTCTCTTATTCCATCACCTAGGAAATATATGCTCAAAAATCACAAGCAATCAAGAAGGGAAAAACAATAAGATTTAAGGGTTATTAAATTGAAAGCGATATCTCTTCAGTTGGATGACATAGTGGGTTGAATAGTGGCTGAGTCCTAGCCCCCAGTACCTGTGACTATGACCTCATTTGGAAAAAGGGTCTTTGCAGATATAATTAAGGATCTTGAGGTGCGATCATCCTGGATTAACTGGGTGGGCCCTAAATCCAAAGAATTCACCCTTATTAGAAGAGGAGAAACAGAAAAATGAAGGGGAAAGGGATGTGATAATGAAGACAGAGATTGGAGAGATGCATCTACAAGCCAAGAATTGATAAGGGTTGCTGGCAACTACCAGAAGCTGGAAGAGGCAAGGAAGGAATCTTCCATAGAATCTTCAGATGGAGCATGGCCTTCCTGACACCTTGATTTTAGACTCTGGCCTCCAAAACCAAGAGAGAATACATTTCCATTGTTGCAACGCACCCAGTTTGTGGTCATTTGTTATGGTAGCCGTAGGAAATGAATACAGATACTCACCATAAAGAAAGCCCTACGAATTTCATCATGCCAGAGAGTGAGCAGGGTATTGAAAGACAAGGGAAGTGGGTGGTTGGCAATCTGCAATGCATGGCTTTTCTAATGAAAATGTTTATTTTCTGCCTTTCCTTTTAAAAGTAGAACAGGCATTTTAAATGGACCAAAAGAAAACAGCATTAAAAACTACAATAAAGGCAAGTTAGGAGAAGGTTGGGAAGGAAAGTAATCACAGCAAATAATAAGACTGAGTCAGTTGAGTGGCCTTATCTTGTATTAAGGAGAGACTTTGGCATAGAATTAAGTAGGTGAGCATCTCCTCTTTAAAGTGGAGCATGAAAATAAAAGAAGAAAAGAATTAGGAATGAAAGCAGTAAAGGCATAGAAAAATAACACCTAATTGATTCAGAATATGCACTGTCAGTGAGGGTTTGGGGGCTGATTAACTTGCTTACTTTATTTCCAAGACCTCAGCCATCAAACTTTGTGACCGTTGGTGTGGTTGCGGAAATGTTAGCCATGAAAAGTGGCCATCATAGCACTGATAAGATGTTCTAAGGTGTTACTTGATAAAGTGATTCAGTCTTCTCGAATGTTTATATCCATGGCTACTCTGGTAAGGCATGAGGTTCTAGAGAAAGGGGTAGAAAGTTGAATGTCTAATTTATTTTACACTATGGCTTATTACAACATCTTTAAAATAAAGAGTGCCATTTAGAGGCTATTTCTCTTCATTAAGAAGGCTTGATATTTCTATATGAATTGCAAATCTTAAACTAGTCATAGACTTGCTAGGATTTTTGCTTATTAAGTGCAACAAATGCTGAATATCTACTGTGTACTTGGCATGGGCTAAGTAAATGTTCCCTTTTACACAATGTAAGTGCACGATATTGTCAAAGTAATTTCATAAGCCAGATAAAGGCACTTACCATAAAGGTTGTAATATTTTTTAAATGTCAGAGCAGTAACTGAACAATTATAAGAGTTAGGGCACATTTTGTTATTAATTTGTCATTCTTACTATGACATTAACTTCCTCACAATTGCTCACTTGACATTTTTCTAATCCAGATTGTGTGAGGAGCTTCACAGTGGACATTGCCTTATTATTTTTATTCTTTTATACACTTTAAAAAATCATACAAATTAAGCATAAATACTTTCTTGTTGTAAAAATGTTTCAAATGATGTAAAGGCAAATGTCCCTTTTTATCCCCACTCAATCTCACTCCCCTTCCTAGAAGTTACACTGTTAAGTGTTTAGTGTATCTATTTTCAGCCTCTTCTGTAGACATTTATGAAAATATATGTGCATATATTAGTGTATGGTTTTCTTTTTGGTATGTGTGTTTATAAATTAGATCATAGTATATGTATTGCTTTGCAACTTGCCTTTTTCACTTAGTGGGATGTGTTAGGGGTTCTTTCCATATCAGTACATGTAGATTTATTAATACAATAATTCAACAAGTATCTATTGAGCATTACTATTGAGTATTTTTTGTTGTTTAGCAAATATTCACTCCCCATTCCTCAACTCCTCAGGGGAGAAGCATATTTCCCTGCCTCACTTATGCAGAGGTTGCTCTTATGACTTGTTTAGGCTAATGGAATGTGAGTGGGTTAAGTGGCAATGTGCCAGATCCTAGCAGAAGTTTTGAGAGGCATTGCAAGTTCTGTTAGCCTTCATGGACTCCTGCCCTCCGCTATAAGAATATGTCCTCCATGTTCTTCAATCTAGTCCCTGGCATGGGAAGATACAGGGAACAGATCTGAACCCAACCTACAGCCTGGAACAAAGTTGCTACAGCTGACTGCAGAACAGCTAGCAATAGATGAACATTTGTTGCAATAAGCTATTGAGATTTTGGGATTTCTGTAACTCAGCATGATTATAGCAAAAACTGACTGATATAGACACTTGCTATTTGGCAGGCTTTGATCTAGATTGCTGGGAAAACAACAAAAATTCTTCTTCACGTGGAATTGACATGGAAAAGCTGGATAATGTTCCAGGGAATGGTTGGACCATGGCAAGGCATGGTTTCTTTTTCAGTCTTAAAGGCCTTTTGTAGAAAGTGCTTAGCATGGAGGAGGGAAGATGATGGTGGAGTAAGTGGAAGCTACACTGACATTGTCCTAGGACCAAACTAGAATTACAACTAAAACATAGAAAAAACATCTTGAATAACCAACTTAAGAGTAGCTAGAGAGAACCCCTGATGACAAAGGATGGAAAGTGGGGACTGCATCAAGACTGGTAGGAAGTGCGGAGGCACCAGACTGCTGGCTAAGCTCCCACAGGCAACAGCTAAAGTTCTAGAGGGATATCTCAGCTGGGGGGACTTCCCACCAAGAACTCTGGGCTCTAAACCTCAATCTGGGCTCCACAGCCCAGAGCACCAGAACTGAGAAAGGTGCCCACATAACATCTGGTTGTGAAAAGCAGTGGGGTTTCTGTCTTCCAGGGAGAGATGGCTGGAAATGCAGGCACCCTCTTAAAGGGCCAACCCACAAAATTTTATGTGCAGCCACTCATCTTGGGCTCAGTATAAGAAAGAAAAAAAGAAAGAAAGGAGCCAGGAAAAATGACCAAGAAGGCGTGGCCAAAGAAAATGTGGCATCATAGAAGCCAAGTAAAATATTCCAAGAATAAAGAATGATAGTATTGAATGCACTTGAGAGGGAAGCAAAATAAGCCAGTCAGAGAAAGACAAGTATCACATGATCTCACACATATGTGGAATATAATAAACAAAAGAAGTAGAGGAACAAAATAGATCCAGAGACATAGAAACATGGGGAACAGGCCGACGAATCTGAGATGGAAGGTGGGGGTGGGTAGTGGGTGAGGAGAGATTAACCAAAGAATTTCTATGCATAACCAATGAACACAGACAATAGTGTGGTGAAGGCCCGAGGGAGGGTGGGGGAAGCAGGTGGAGAGAATCAATGGGGGGAAAACGGGGACATCTGTAATATTTTCAACAATAAAGATACATTTTTTTAAAAAAAGTGCTTAGCACACAGTATTTATGTCTTCAATGCTTCTGCTACCTCCGTCCTCTCCTTTCCACCACCATTGCCACCTACTCATCTCCTTTTTACCTTCCACCTTAATTAACTGTGGAAGAGTCCATTGGTTCTTCTCTCACTTTCAGAAAACCCATGCATTACGGTAGGTGCAGTTTCTAGCTATGACTTTGCCTTATGCAAAACTCTGTGACCCCTTTTCCTTCTTTACCAAACACAAAGTCTGGCCCTCAATATCCACCCCCTTTCAACTTTCAACTTTCATTCTTTCCTTAGTCCTGCGCTCTTGTGTTTTACCAAGTCAGTTTGCTTGGGCCTGCTCCAGTTTTCCAAGCCCAGGGCACTTATCCTGTAGTGAACTTCTTGGTGGGCCACCTAGCATGTCCCATTTAGGGGTGAGTACTCACTGGCCCAGCTGCTGGGAGTGTTGGTGGATGATGGCTTTCATACATTTCCTTCTCTGGGGATTTTTCTCAAATGAAGAGAACGACCTCACCCAACATTCACCTTCCTTCTCAGAGACAGCCACTGATTGGTTCAAAGAGGGTGCTCTAAAGACTTCTCCCCCTTGTGCAAGATAACTCCGAAGAGTCATCCCAGCTTCAGAACAACGTCTGAGATTGGCCAAGGCCTTTTTTGTGACTGTATCACAGCCCAACACCTTCTTTTGCTTGATCCTACTTCTTTCACTTCCCCCCTCCCCCAGGGGCTGACCCCAAGAGTACTCTATATTTTCTGAATGTTAAACTCCAACTCAGGGTCTATTTCCTGGGAAACTTGACAGGAAATGCACCCCAGGTCCTAGGCCAGGCAGGTAAGGGGATGTGGGCAGTTTATGTGAAACTTCGTGGGTCATAATAGACTTTGATTTACAATATGGGATGAGCAACCACTAGAGCAGCGGTTCTCAACCTGTGGGTCGCGACCCCTTTGGGGGTCGAATGACCCTGTGGGACCATCGGAAAACACATATATAATTACATATTGTTTTTGTGATGAATCACTAGGCTTTAATTATGTTCAATTTGTAACAATGAAAATACACCCTGCATATCAGATATTTACATGACGATTCAAAACAGTAGCAACATTACAGTTATGAAGTAGCAATGAAAATAATTTTATGGTTGGGGGTCACCACAGCATGAGGAGCTGTATTAAAGGGTCGCGGCATGAGGAAGGTTGAGAACCACTGCACTAGAGGGTTTTGTGAGTAGGAGCAATGTTATCTGACTTGCATTAGGCTCTCGCTTCTGTGTCGAGAATGAACTGTAGAGAGGCAAGGATGGAAGTAGGGAGATGAGTTGCCTATTATAATAGTCCAGGTGAAATACGATGAGGGCTTGGACCAGGTTGAGCAATAGGTTTGCTGCCTGAGAGGGACTGCTCCAGTTTTCCAAGCTCCAATTAAAAGGCAAATGAGGACTATGAGGTCATAGGGGTCACTTGGTCATAAGATGGCTGATTGCCCCAGTGGGAGCGCTTGGGTGGAGTGGGAGAAGGAACAGTTTACTTTAAATGTGGAGAACTGTTTCTATAAGGAGGGAAAAGTGAAAGGCAGACCACAATAGCTGTCTGCTTCAAGCATTGTTGACTCAAGACTGCTTTAAAATTTTAGAAGCATCCTCCTGCCTTTGCCTATAGGTTTGAATCAATCTTGGAAAAATTCTCTGCCTATAACTCACAATATATGTCACTACATCCAAGGACTAGTCTTCAGAAAACAGAGCTAAGGCTTTTGTAAAGAACTGAGCCGTGTGTAGATGTCATTCTGACACAATGTCTTTTAGAGTCCTTGTCTCTTTGTTAGAAAAGTTTTCTTTGCTGAAATACAGCTTACTCAATTTCTTATTTACTGTCACAATAAATGACTTAAATGATTGTTACACGTGTGCACCTGGTTTTCTCAAAAATTGTCTCTTTAGAACACCATCTCAATTTTCTGAAAAGAGAGAATGTGTGATGAACATTGCATTATTAATGTCATCTATGCTTCTGAGAGATTCTTGAAAATGCAGCACGAAAATTTAGGAATTAAAAGAGTAAAATAGGCTCTTCAAATGTTGCTGTCACAATTACAATGAAAGATTCTAAATACAGAAATGGTTCTGCTTTTCCTTGTCTGGGTGGTCTTATATATTTAACCATTATACTAACTCAGTGAGTGGTCCTTGAACAGAACACGGTATGAGAAAATGACCGCATTAAAAAATGTCTGTATCTTCTGCAAGACAGCAGCCCTTGCTCCTTGGAGAAGGTCAAAGCAGAACATTCTTGTGGATGAAATGAGCGTTCTCAGGCAATTCAGGCAATAGAGCACGGAGGGGAGAGTCACAGTTCATCAGCTGTGGTCAAGACAAACCAAATACATAGAAAAGTCTCGGTCTGGCTTACTTGCATTTGTTGCTCTCAGGTTAAAAAGATGATACAAAGGTAGTGGGCATTTTGGTAATGGCATCCCTCAACATGCTTAGCAATTAGTCACCTGCTCCAATTTGGACTGGTTACACATGTCTGATGCACAGTTATAACCTCAGGATATCTATCTATCTATCTATCTATCTATCTGTCTATCTATCTATCGTATAATCTCACCCGAGGATATTTTTCCATTGATTTTTAAAGAGTGGAAGAGAGAAGGAAAGACAGAAAGAAATAGTGTGAGAGAAACACATAGATTGGTTGCCTCCTACACAAGCCCCATCCAGGGCTGGGGCCTTTGACTGGAATCGAACCAGGGACCCTTTGGTCCACAGGCCAATGCTCTATCCACTGAGCCAAATGGGCTAGAGTTCAGGATATCCTATATAATAAAAGCCTAATATGCTAAGTATCTGGTGGTTCAGTTGGCCGTTCAGCCAATCAAAGCATAATATGCTAATGATGGCGGAATGACTGGTCGCTATGACACACACTGACACATACTGACGCTCAGTGCAGGAGCTGCCTCCTGGTGTTCAGTGCACTCCCACAAGAGGAGCACTGCTTAGCCAGAAGCCATGAGCCAGGCTCAGGACTTGCAAGTGCAGTGGCAGAGGCAGGAGCCTCTCCCGCCTCCGTGGCAGCACTAAGGATGGCTTCGGACTCTGAGAAAGCACAGGCAGGGTTGAAGGAACACCACCCCCCACCCGAGTGCATGAATTCCATGCACCAGGCCTCTAGTTTCTTCAATATCACCTTTCATCCTGTTTCCTATGTCTCATAGCTTCCTTTGTCTTGATTTACTCCTCTTATTTTTTAAAAAAATATATTTTTATTGATTTCAGAGAGGAAGAGAGAGGGAGAGATAGAAACATCAATGATGAGAGAGAATCATTGACCGGCTGCCTCCTGCACGCCCCCTACTGGGGATTGAGCCCGCAACCCTGGGCATGTGCCCTTGATGGGAATTGAACCTGGGACCCTTTGGTCCACAGGCCGATGCTCCATCCACTGAGCCAAACCAACTAGGGCAACTCCTCTTATTTTGATGAACACTTCATTTAGTAGCTTCTTGGGAAACTGCGCTTGAAGAATAAGCATTTTGAGGCCTTGTATATCTTCAAATATGTTTATTTACTTACTCTAAAATGGTACTTTAGTCAAGTATAGAATTCTAGGTTGGAAATAATTTTCCTTAAGAATTTTTAAGGCATTGCTCCAGTGTTTTTTTTTTTGCTTCCATTGCTGTTGTCAAGAAGAATAAAGCCATTCTGATATCTGATCCTTTGATGAAAACTTTTTTTCTGTTCTAGAAGCTTGTTTGTTTCCACTGTTCTGAAATTACCTTGATGTAGTCCTAATTTCTTCCATGTGCTGTCTTCTAAGTGGGCCTTTTCATCTGACAATTCATGTCCCTGTGTTTGGAGAGACTTTCTTTAATTCTTTTAGTGGTGATTTTCTCACCTCTGCTTTTAATATTTTTTCTTTCTGTAACTCACATTTTCCCAGGTGTTATACCTCTTAGGTCTGGTCCTTTCATTCTTTTACACTTCTTTTCTCACCATTATTCCTTTTCTTTTGTTTTTCAACTTCACTGTTTTTCATTTCTGCTACATTCTTACCATGTTTTTACTTCCCAAGAGCTTTTTTTTGTTCTACATTTTAATAATAGGATTTTGTTCTTATTTATGTTTATTTATTTTAATATATTAGTGATAATTATCTTAAACTTTTTCTTTTCCTTGCATAGATTATGTTTCCTTCAGTTTGCTTTCATTTATTTTTTTTTTGTTTACTAGTTTGTTTACTTTGGACTCTATCTGCCATCTATAATAATAAAAGGGTAATATGCTAATTAGACTGGACATCATTCCAGACATCCTTCTGGATGAAGCCCGGGCTGTGAGGGAAACCCGGGTCCCGGGTGCCAGAGGGAAGCCAGTGGTGGCAGCCGGGAGAAGGAAGGCCTACTTTAGAACGAATTTCATGCATTGTGCCTCTAGTATTAGAGATTTTCCTATGATGTTTATTATACCTTGTTTGATCATGATGAAGTGTTAGGATTAAAAAGTTGATTGAAAGCCTGACCACATGTGTGGAACCTGTTGACTTTGAGCTTCACTGTTGAATGACCAGAGTGAGTCATTTGGGGGAAATCTCTAATGTCAGTTTCTTTAGGTCTTTCTTTGTGGACTGGTTGAATTGCCTAGAGGAGATCATCTAATTTTCCCAGGAGGGTAAAGTTTTGGCTTCCAGAGTTTTGGAATCCAACAGGAGAACTGACTTGGGGGTGCAGCTGGGTTGGATCTCAGTATGTAGCATTTAAAGATTGGGTCAGATGCTTGGTTTGCGCAAGGTACTTCCGCTTTCAAAGGTGCCTATTGTCTGCAGCCCAGAGGTCTTCTGTATGGAGAATAAACCTCCATATTTCTATCAGTTTGGAAAGGTACAGTTGTTTTAACTTTCAGTAAAGCTTTATTACTTTCTCTATAAATGTCATGCATATCCTTATTAGATTTATTCCCAGGCAACATTTTTGCTATTATATGTGGTCTATTTGGAAACATTATGTTTTCCATCTGTTGCTGTTGTATATAAATGAAATGAATTTTAAATCTTGCCATTTTAATAAACCATTCTCAATTATTTTATTAACTCCAATCAGTTGTCCAATTATTGCCTTGGGTTTTCTGTGTTAGCAATCAAATGCTTTTTAAATAGTGACAACTTTTCTCTCTTTTAAATCCTTATAAGTTGTAAAGGTTATAAATTCTCTTTCTCATTTTATGTAACCAGATAGGACCTCTAGTTTGGTGTTGAATAGATGTGGTAATAATCCTTGTCTTGTTTCTGATCTGATTTCAAAGGTGAAGTTTTCATGCTTCAGAGTTAGGTATTACATTGATGGGTTGTAGGTGTTTGGTAAATAATTTATCTGCTACTCCTAGGTTATTAGGCAATTTTATTCTAAGTAGATATGGAATTATATTGAATGCTTTTACTGTATTTATTTTAAGACAATAGTTTAGTTTTTTTCTCTCTTAATCAGTGAATAAAAATAATGGATTTTCTATTATTAAACCAACTGTGCCTTCCTGGGATAAGCATAGCTTAGTATCTGTTCTATTCATTGCTGGATTCAGTTTGCATACATTTTTGTTTTGTTTTTTTTTTAAATCTGTGTTGGTGAGTGAGATTGTGCTGTAGTTTCTTTTTTGTTGTTGTTGTTGTTTGTTTTTTTGTTTTTAAATCCTAACCCAAGGATATGTTTGTTTGTTTTTAATTGGTGAGAAAGAGAGAGAGAGAAACGTTGATGTGAGAGAGAAACATTGATCAGTTGCCTTCTGTATGCACCCCAACTAGAGATTAAACCTGCAACCTAGGTATGTGCCCTATAGAAAATTGAACCCACAACCTTTTGGTGTATGGGTCGATGTCCAGGACAGCTGAGCCACTTGGCCAGGGCTGTGCTGTAACAAACTCTTCTTGTCAGTTTGCCATTTTGTATGAGTTATAAATGTATTTACTATAAAAAAACTAGTGGGCAGGAGATCTTGGTAGTGAGGTTCTCTTTACCCTTTACCCAGTTTCTATCAATGGTTACAAAGTATGTGCATAGTTTTATGTCATTTTATCACATGTACTGATTTGTACCAATGAAAGTTTCCTGATTTTGATGTTATACTATGGCTAATTAAAAATCTGTTTGCCATCTCTAATTTTGTATTTTGAGAATGTAAATAGACCCATACACTTTGTAACCTTTGAGATTTGGCATAACCCCTTGATATCCATTCAAATTGTTTCATGGATAGTTTGTATAAGTCGTTTGTTCTTTTTTTTATTACTGAGAGGGAAGTCCACAGTTTGTTTAACAATTCATCTATTGAAGGACATTTTAATTGTTTCCTGTTTTTGACTATTACAAATAAAGCTGCTATGAATATTTATCTCTATATTTTTGTGTGGATGTAAGATTCCATTTCCTTGGGATAAAAGCCCAGGAGTACTTTTGCTGGGTAATATAGTAAATATGTGATTATTTTTAAAAAGAAACTGCTAAATTATTTCCCAGAATTGCTGTAACATTTTACATTCTCAGCAGCAATGTTTGAGAGATCTAGCTTGTCCATGTCCTCGCTAGCATTTTTAAAGCTCTTCTAACAGCAGTGTTTCTCTAGTGGCTAGTGATGCTGAAGATTTGGCCATGTGCGTATTTGCCATCTGTATATTCTCTTCAGTGAACTGGCACTTCATGTATTTTCCCATTTTCTAATTAAATTGTTTTCTCTTTTACCATTGAATTTTGAGAGTTCTTTATATATTCTTGATACAGGTCCATTGTAAGATGTGTGTTACAAATACTTTCTCCAGATCTACCGCTTGTTTTTCCATTCTCATAACAGAATCTTTCAAAGCAAAAGCATGAATTTAAAAAAAGAGTTTGTCAATTACAGTTGACATTCAATATTACAGTAGTTTCAGGGGTATAACACAGTGATAAGACATTTATATAATTTATGAAATGATCCTCCAATAAGTCTAGTACCATCTGGCACCATAGAGTGTTAATACAGTATTATTGACTATATTCCCTATCTCTCTACTCCTATAAGTAATCAAAGGAAGTAAAACATTCCTTAACAGAGCACAAGGTTCTGTGGCCCTAGGCTCCAACCTTCAGGACTGGCTTTGTCTATTCTGGATTAGGTTGGGGTCTTAGGAGCTAGGCTGGCTGCTAGGGTGTATCTATATTAATATGGAGAAGGTCCTGCTGTATACCTGACTGAATAAGCATATTTCCTCTGGAGCATACAGAATGAAACCCATATGCTTCTCTGGGGAATTTGATTTTCATTTATGAACTGTTTCTTAACTCTCAACAAGTAATACAGGCTTTGTTTGTTTGGGTATGTATTTTACCATACTAGTTTGTTTTTTCCCCATTTAGTTATCTTGCACCATCATTTATTACAGTATTATATATTTATCTCCACTGGCATTTATAGATCTGTAAGTCTCTAACTTGTAGATCTTTATGTAGATCCTTCTCCCTTAAAATTGTTGAAACCATAAAAAGCATCAGAATATAGGTACTCATACTACGCCATAAATCTTTACTTTTTACTCCTAAGCAGGTAGAATTCCAAACTATTTTAGATGACAATTTATTATCTGAAATGATTAATCCACCCATTCTTTACACATAGCTGTCTGCATGAAACAGGTGCAATAGGTGCAACCTCTAAATGTATGAAGAACTCATCACAACATGATTCCCTTCTTTGGGCCTGTGATCTTATGATCTTTTGGACACCATTCTCCTGATGAAGAAAAAAATTGTTCACTTGCAAGAGGCCCTTAGGCATAACATGACATGTATGATGTATAGAATGTGTATTTCATGTTTATTTCTCATGTATTTCCTTTGGTTAAAAACTGATATGCAATCTACAACATTCAAATAAATGATTTGACATATTTTATATAACACATGTTCAAGTAATTAATTTTCTCATGGAAATGTCATACCATTTAACTTGTAGTTATGAGCCAAATATTTGTGCAGTAGTTTGTAATGAATATATGCATAACCACAAATTGCCCTACTTTCTATGTACTCAAATATAATTTAAAGAGACAGACTCAGGGTGCAGTGGACTTCACATTATTTAATGCTTGATGCATATTAGGCTCTCAATAACTCCTTGTTGGATGAATAAATACATGACTGACTAGTTGGGCAGATGTTATCAAATCCTTAGTTTAGGTTTTTGGTTAGTCTTACTGAAGTCTTATTATTATATCACTAACACAATTAATTGTGCTATTTTGAAAATACTTGGTTTGCCAAAGAGTATAGCAAAAATAATTATGGATATATGGTGAGCAAAAGATAACATAAAAACCAATCAAATAGGGAACCCCTGTACCAGTCAGATTATTTCCCGTGTCAGGTGACAGAACTAAGGCTCAAACTCGCTTAAAAGTAAGAAAATCCATTACCATGCCCAAAGGTAATACCAACTCCAGGCACCATTTACAGGGCTCTGCTGTCTTTCAATTTTCTTGGCTTTGCTTTCCTTCATGTGTTTCTTTTGTTCTCAGTCTGACTTCCTTCCCGATTGCAAGGTAGCCGCCAGTACCCGCAGACGCTGGGCCAATGTGCTCCTTGCTCATTTTCAGTGGGAGAGCAAGAAAGCATCTCCTCCAACCATTGACTAAAAGTCCTTTCCTACAGTGTGATTGGCTGGGCTAAGGTCATGAAGCAGTTGCCTAGGGAATGCTGTGCAATGAATGCCCATAAGCCTGGGTTTTTTAACCAATTGCTGGCGAGAATGATAGGATTACCCGATTACCTGAGACTAATGAAGACCTATTCCTGGGCCTGAGGAATGGATCAGCTTCTCTTGAGTCAGCTGGGCTGTGTGGAAGGAAGAAGGATGCTTGAACAAAACTGATTTCTGTTAGGAAAGGGGAAGAGGGAAATGGATACTCTGTAGGCAAATAACTGTTCATCCTCACACCACACTGAAAACACTTTTTCTTATTGCTGTTTTTCTTTTGAAAAATCTTTAATTAAAGACTTCATTTTTCTGCAGCAGTTTAAGTTCACAGCAAAACAGAGAGGAGGCGATAGAGATTTCCCATATACTGCCCCCACATATGCATAGCCGCCTCCATTAGCAATATCCTCCACCAGAGTGATATGTTTCTTACAATTGATGAACTTACATTGATACAACAATATCACCCCAACCTATGGTTTACGTTAAAGTTCATTCTTTGTGTTGTACAATCTATGGATTTGGACAATCATATCAAAAGTATTCACCATTATATTATGCAGGATAGTATCACTGCCCTAAAAATCCTCTGTGCTCTGCCTGGTCATTTCTCCCCCCAACCCTCCACCCCTGGAACAACACCAGCCTTTCTCAAAAGGAATTGAAAGAGTCAGTGAAGCAGAAGCTCTCCTAGATCTCCATAAAAATTAGGATTGTGCCTCTCCTAAAGTTCCATTCATCAGCCCTAGCCGGTTTGGCTCAGTGGATAGAGCATCAGCCTGCGGACTGAAGGGTCCCAGGTTTGATTCCGGCCAAGGGCACATGCCTGGGTTTCGGGCTTGTTCCCCAGTGCGGGGTGTGCAGGAGGCAGCCAATCAATGATTCTCTCTCATCATTGATGTTTCTATCTCTCTCTCCTTCTCCCTTCCTCTCTGAAATCAATAAAGAAATATATTTAAAGTTCCATTCATCAGTGAATGAAGGAAATGAGGGCAGACTGAGAGAATGTAGTCAGTCCCAAGTTTTTACTTTTTAAAAATTACTTTCCCTTTGATTGGTATCTATGAAGATCCCATAAGCTTTGGTTTTTTTTACCTGCTACCTATTCTCTTACTCTTTTTCAAGAGTGATCATCTTTTTGATGTCATCTCTGGAAAAATGTCTAAGAATCACCAAAATAATCCCTTTTGCATGTCCTACTTGTTTTGCACCTTCTTCAGCTGAAGTTGATCTTGAGTAAAAAAAAGCCTTTCCATCCCCATCATTGCTTATTAAAAATAATGTGGGCTTATCAGTTGCATTCTATCAAGTCTCAGCACTCTCACAGTCACGTAACTTTTTCTGAAATTAATTAGATCAGTGACTCAGATAGATAACGCTATGCCTACAGCTTGGATATCATGATTGATCCCATCTGGTTGAAGAGGCAAAGAAATGGTGGTTCTTGGCCCACTGAAGAGCAGGCTTACAGGGCTCTGGGAACTTGGACAAAGAAGCCAAAACCAAATGAGAGGTCAGCTGAATCAAAGAGAGGGACTTTGGGAGGAAAACAGAACAGGTTTCCAGGGTTCATTCATTTTCTGTGCAACCCGGTACAGAAAATGATGGCCCTACTAGACAAATAGGTACAGCTTGTGGTTTTCTGAAAGAATGTTTATCTTTTATTTACAGTCCTGCTTTATGTAACAATCAGGACCAGACATCAGGCAAGGCAAAATCTCTTATGTGGAAAGAAGAGTCTATTGCCTTAAATTTTTTTTTAAAATATATTTTTATTGATTTCAGAGAGGAAGGGAGGGGTAGAGAGAGAGATAGAAACATCAATGATGAGAGAGAATCATGGATCGGCTACCTCCTGCACACCCCATACTGGGGATTGAGCCTGAAACCTGGGAATGTGCCCTTGACCGGAATCGAACCTGGGACCCTTCAGTCGCAGGCCAATGCTCTATCCACTGAGCCAAACCAGCTAGGGCAAGCCTTTAAAATTTTTTAAAACTTCTTCATCTTATTCTATGCATATGGAAAACGTTTCCTACGAAAAACAGGGCTATTCTTAGATATAGATTTGTGTCTTTCCTTTTTCACATTTAAGCATTTCCCCATGTTATTAATTTTCAGAAATTATTTAAAGTAGTCATGTCATGAGCCATGTGATGTAAGTAGCACAGTTAATAATTATCTGCTTTTTATTCTTTAAAACATTTAGTTTAAAATGGAGATATAATTTACAGACTGTGAAATGCACAGATCTAAAGCATAGTTTGATGGGTTTTGACAAATACAAACACATGCTAATCAAGATAAAGACTATTTCCATCACCATTAAAAGTGCCCTTGTGCCTCTTTCCATTCAATATCTTATTTCTCCATAACCAGCGTTTTGATTTCTATCACCACAGATTCATTTTGCCTATTCTTAAAATTCATATAAATGGAATTATACAGGATACTCCGGTATGTCTGGCTTTTTTTTTTTTTGCTCAACAATTATTTTCAGATTCACTCATGATGTTGTGTTTATCAGTAGTTCATTCTTTAAAATTGTTAGTAATATTCTATTGCATGGATATATAATAGTTTGTTTATCTATTTACCAGTTAATAAACATTTGGGTTTTCCCAATTTGGGTCTATTATGAAATATACTAACCTAAACATTATTTCAAAGTAATTTTAGGGGAAGTGAGAAATGGTAATAAATGGTAGATGGGTCAGTGATTATTTTCTTTTTAAAGAGAAGATAAAGAGAAGCAGGGGATACAATCGAAAGACTAGGGATGGAGGAGTGATAAAAATGAAACAAAAGGTCCTTTGAGAAGGTAATCCGAGGGGAAATTAATTAAAAAGAGAAGAATTAAAATGGGCAAGGATAAGAAGAAACAAATAAATAACAGAAATGAGAAAAAAACCTATAAGATCAGAAAAAGTTAAAAAAAATTAGAACCATGAAACTTCTGCTTCTAATAATGTTTTTTTGAGGACTCTGGGATGAAGATAAACTTTTGAGCCCCCTCCATGCAGATGTAGGCCCCTCACATGCTCCTGAAGCTCTGTGTTACATGAATGTTTTCTAC
>NW_006284850.1:414684-429588 GCF_000327345.1 Myotis davidii
AGGAAGCCAGGAGGCTTTTTAATTTAAAAATAAGTGCTGCTTTGTCTCCTATGTTTTCTTAATTGAGGCAGGAGCTGAATCTAGGACACAGCCTAGTGGGAGATTGGCTATGGCATGATAATGTGAAGACTGGATTATAAGCGAGAAAGGAGCTGGTGAGCACCAGAAAGATGTGGTGTGTGTGTGTGTGTGTGTGTGTGTGTGTATGTATGTGTGTACACTGTTACAGGGAAGTATCCTCAACTGTCAGGCCTGTCAGATTAGCTGTGTTATCTGATTTTGTGGACATGTTGCAGAAGGATTTAAATGCCTTCAAACAGAGATGGAGGAAAGCAAAGAAAGGAAAGAAGGTCCAAGATGGCTGAATTGCTTTTGTCTTAAAGGGATTCTGCAGGCCTGAGAGTTGAAAATTTCTTGTTTACTATGATGCTGCTGACATTTTGACCTAGAATATTTATTTTCTCTTGAATCCAGGGAAAAGGTGCAAAAGTAATTAGAAAAAAATGGTAGAAAAGAAGGATGAGGAAATATATAAGGTATATGTGAAGGTATTGCTGCTGGAGTTTGATGGTGTTTTATGGCACTTTTATCCTTCCCCCTGCCTTTTAATGGGTTTGAAGTGAATTTGATAGATAAAAGTATGAAAGGAGGGAGGGGACTGGGCTATGGTTGGGTCTGGTCTACAGCCATTGAAAGGTGTTAACCCAAAGGAGGGATTTATTTGGTCTATAAATCCCCAAGGATCATAACCATGAGAAATACAGTGTGGTTTACAAACATTCTGATCAAAAAAGAAGAACACTTTTTTGATATGAGAACTATTGGAGTACAAAATAAGATACTATGTATTGGCCTGTTTGGAGGAGTAAAAGTGCTGGCAAATACAAGAAATCATGATTATTTAGCCCTTCAGAGAGATGGTGGTAACTCCATCATTAAAACACATCAGAGCAGTAGTATAGATAACTGGTCCCACAGTGGCTGCAGATCCCAAAGTACAGGCCTGGGACCAGATGAGATCACAGTGTGTGCTGGGGTCCCTCGGGGAAGTGAAATATTCTGCCTGCTTCCCCAAATTCCCAAAGGTTACTCCTTCTATTTCATGGGCTTTACTGCTTCCCTGATGTAAATGGCGGCTTATGCTGAAAACTCTCAAGAGATGTATGTGTCTGAGGACCATCTGCTTAGCTTCAGGTGATGAGTTTGGGCAGACTTGAGCCTTTAAAGAACTCGGTGAATCTTCATCTCATAAATGTTAAAGCCTATTCCTCACAGCAATCAGGCTGGAGTCTGAGGCATTTCCATGTGTGGTGTTGTGGTGAAATGGGATCTGTGCATATGAATGTGAAAGAGTTCTCTTTGGGAAGCCACATCAATAGAGAAAGTACAGTTTCTTTTTCCATTTCATGGTCTCGGGGAGGCTCACAGTAATAACAGTTGTATCCACTTTCAAGTTCATCTTATATTCCAGGTTCTTTACACCTATTATCTTGTTTAATACTCACAACAACGGTATAAAGAAGGACATTACAAGCGAGTAAACTTGGACTCCGAGATAGCATATAACCTGGCCAGGGTTATAGAATTAAGGTACAGACTTTGGGATTAGAATCCAGCCCTATCTGACGCTAAAGCCCCAGGGGATATTGGTTGCTTTCCTCCCCACTTGGCCTCAATGTTTGTGTTTTCAGTTAGGTTTCCCCAGAAGCAACTCTGAGACAAGGATTGGGGAACAGGTGGTTCATTCAGGCGGGGATCCCAGTGGTAGGGAAGAGGGGAAGGAGACAGGGGAGGGAAGGCAGCCAATGAATGGTCCATTATTGAGCAAGTTACCACTGTGGGCAACTGGAGCTCAGTCCTGCAGGGGAACTTGGAAAAATGAATTATCTTACCTGGGGGACAAGGAAGCTGGCACATTTTAAAAACTGAGGTTTAATCAACATAGCATTACTTAAATAGCCAAGATTTGGAAGCAGTCCAAGTGCCCATCAGTAGATGAGTACATAAAAAAGCGGTGGTACATTTACACCATGGAACACTATGCAGCTATAAAAAGAAAGAACTCTTAGCATTTTCAACAGCATGGGACCTGGAGAGCATTATGCTAAGTGAAATAAGCCAGTCAGAGAAAGACAAGTATCACATGATCTCACTCATGTGGAATCTAATGAACAAAATAAACTCATTAACAAAAATAGGTCCAGACACATTGAAGCATGCAACAGACTGATGAATTTCATAAGGAAGGGGTGGAGGGGGGCAAGAAGAGGTTAGCCAAAGTGTGAAGGCTAACCCCTATTCTGTAAAACTACTGTTTGGAATTCTCTGCTATTCTTTAGATGGCCTCTTATTCTAAAAAAATAACTTTGCTTTCTAGCCCGCTTTAGCCTGCTTGAATAATGAGGAAGATAAACTCAGCTGTCTGACCAGGAACTTATATACCTTATATACATACATGTATAACACCTGGACATAAAACCGTGTGGTGAAGGCCTAGGGAGGGGGCGTGGAAGGAGTCAACGGGGAAAAAAGGGAACATCTATAATACTGTCAACAATAAAGATACATTTTTTAAAAAAGTAGAAGTGGTATATACAATGGAATATTACTTGGCATAAAAGGAATGAAATCTTGTCATTTGGGACAACATGGATGGAACTCTTAGAGGCTACTATCCTACGTGAAATAAGTCAGTCAGAGAAAGAAACGCCACATGATTTCCCTTATATGTGGAATCTAAAGAACAAAATAAACAAAACACAAAAAAATCACAGATACAAAGTACAAATTGAAGGTTGCCAGATAGGAGGGGTGTTAAGGGGGTCTGGGCAAAAAGAGGGAGGGAGTAAGAAATACAAATTGTTAGTTACAAAATACGCATGGGGTGTAAAGTGCAGCATAGGGAATATAGTCAATAATATTATAATAACTATTATGGTGTTAGGGGGCATTACACTTATCAGGGACATCACTTTTTAAGTTATATAGTGTCCAACTTGAAACTAATATAATATTGACTGTTACTATAGTTGGAAAAAAAAAAGAAATGTGCTAAATCTCCATCTGTAATTCAAATCTATGTCTGAGGCACTTACTCATGATGAAAACAGAGAACAACTATTGATCATCCTCCATACTATGCTCTCTCCTGTGCTTCGAAACTACTTGAAAAATATCCCCACCTTCCATTTTTCTCTCTTCTTAGAAAATTAATCCCAGTTTTTAAAGTTTAGTTCTTTCTTTTAAGTCTTAGGCCTTTGGATTCTAGTAAAGTGCATTGGCATTTTAGGTTAAAGTTTGTTTTTCAGGGAAGTTACCGAAAGATTCATTTTTGTGTTTGCTTGAAAGTTGTTAAAGGGTTTACAGAGTCCTTTTGCTTTTTATGTCTAATTCCAGGTTTCTATATTGTTGAGAACAACCATACTGTTTTATCTATTTACTTTTTTCCGAAAAATTAACTTTCTTATTGATGGCTTTTTAGGAAAGTTGCCTGAAATATGGGGCCCCAGGGGAGGGTGAAGCCAGTGAGGCACATAGGCCTTAGGTGGTTAAATATGGTTTTGGCTGCAGGCTGGAGATGAAATAGAAAACTTCCTGGGTTCTTCCTGTTCTGTGAGCCACCATTGACTTATCTTTTGAACCAGGAGATGTTCACAATAAATGATGTTGACTCTGGGGGAAAATAGTTGCTTTTTGAAGAATACAGGGTCTATACATATTAAAGGAATGTTTGTTTGTTTTTTCCTCACAGGGGTTGTGGCCAACACAACTCTCTCCAGTGGGAAGTGAATTAACTCAGAGCATCAGCCTTCTAATTAGAAGAGCCAAAGCAATGGTTCTCCAGAGAGGAAGGCATGGAACAAAACCACTAGGGAGCTACACACATCACTCCTCCCCCTTTTCCTGCCTCGTAGGGTCTGATGGAGGTGGTCATGTCAGGATGGTCCAGCGGGAATGGGCGCAGGTGGTTTTGACAAGTATCCCAGGCAACCTCGAGAGGCAGCTCTCTCTCTCACCCAACGGGGAATCACTGGGGAAAGACCTAATGCCATTTATGAAAGTTTGAAATACACACTATTGACTCCACTTCTTAGGATCTATTATGCAGAAACACTTGTACACACACTCAGAGATAAATGCACAAGGATGGGGAATTATAGCACTTTGTAATAGTAATAATAATAATAATAACAACAACAATACCTTAAAGTGCATCAGTGGAGGACTGGTTAAATGTCTGGTCTAGCCATAGTATGGAATTCTATGCCTTGGTTAGAATGATCAAGGTAGGTCTTTATGTACTAGCATGGAGTGATCTGCAAGGAATATATTTGAGTGGAAAAGCAAGTTCCACAACAATATGTGTAATGTGATATTTTTGTAAAACTAAAACAAACAAAAACAATAAAATCATTTTTATACATGTTTAAGTGTCTAAAATTTCTGGAAAGAGATACACAAATTCTTAACACTGATTACTTATAAAGATGGAATTTTCAATTTTTAAAAATGGATTTTGGCACTTGACCTTTTTTTTACATTTCACATTTATTAGCATATTTTTTCCAATGAAAAAATAAGTAAGAAAATAAATGCTCAAACAAGTCTCCTCTTCACTGCAGCCTCTTGCAGCCTCTTCAGTTATACCCACACCTACACTCACACCCACACCATAAGTATCATGTGACACGGGAACAAAGGGAGTTAAATAAAAGTTCAAGATAGGGGAAGGAGAAAGGAAAATGTCCTCAAGAACCTATCATGTGACCCAGCCACTCTCTGCTAGACGATGTGTGTGTGTTACTGAAGATGATCCTGAGAGAGAGCATTTTTAAAATGTTTTCCAAGTCCATCATAGTCTCTCTGTTTTGAATACAGCTTACAATATGGACTTGAATTAGGAATAAGTAATTCTATCCTTAGATCATACCCTCCTAATCCCCCATTGGGATTAGCCAACATCTTCCTAATTGGACTCAATGCTTTCTGTTTCAGCACCCTTCAGTTTGCCCCAAGAGATGTTTTTCTAACATAAACCTCATCATATCTCTTTCTTGCTTAAAATTCTTCAAGGATTAAACATTGACACAGAATAACATCGCATTTGTAAGCATAATTTTCAAGTCCCTTCATGATTTGGCGGCTGACCATCTTTTCAATTCTATCTCTTGCCACATGCCCCACCCGTTAGCAAGCTAGTTTCACTAAGCTACTGGCAATTCCTTGACTAAGCCATGACTTTGTTCTTTGGGTCATTGCATATGCAGAATATTGGGAGTTCTCTGATGAATTCCTACTTATCTTTCAAGACTAAATGCGTGTATCTAAAACCTGTTCTGACCCCCTTGAACTATATCACCTCTATTTACTCCATGCCCTGCATACCTCCTGTTTTATAGATATTTGCATTTTTTAACCTGTTTGACTTTGCTATTAGACTTTTAATTCACTGAGGACAGTGACCTTGTTTTCTTTATTATTTGTATCCTAACACCTAGAAGTCATGTGATATACATTACACAAATGTTTATTCCATGAATAAATAAAAAATAGATACAGAATCCATTGAAATCAGTTTTGGGAAATAATGAATTGAAGAAGATTGTATGCAGGAGGGTCATTATTTGAAACTAGTGGCCTGGTGCACGAAATTCATGAATGGGGGGTGTCCCTCAGTCCAGCCTGCACCCTCTCCAACTGGAACCCCTTGAGGGATGTCCGACTGCCTGTGGGATCAGGCCTAAACCAGCAGTCGTTCATCCCTCTTGCAATCTGAGACCGCTGACTCCTAACCACACACATGCCTGCCTGCTCACCCCCAACTGCCCCCCTGCTGGCCTCTCCTAGGAGTAAAAATTGAGGGTCATTGATTTGTAAAATTTAGGCATCAGATGATATAGAATAATTCTCAGGAAGTGAGAGTCTTATTTAAATAACATGTGATTATCACTGATTCCAAATATGTCCCTGCTTAGGAAGATTTGACTTTGCTTTATATAGGATTATGTGTTATATACACATTAAACAAAAAAAAGAAGTAAAATTCTGACTGATAAACAAACACAGTACTAAACATGTAGTAATTGTTCCATATACAACAGATGAATTGTGGACCTTAAAGAAAAAAATATGATTGAAGAAGAAATATTGCTCAAAGGTATATATTTTTTTCTCTCCCTGAGTACCTGCATATAGAAAACTGATGTTAAGAGCAGGTGAAGCAAATTTTAATGGCCAAGGAATGATTTAAAAGTAGGACATTTATAATAGGCCACAACACCTTCTTGTAATTACTCATCTATGTAAGGACTTCATAATATATTAACCATAAGGGAAAGACTCCAAACATTTGCAACTCAAAACATTTAGGCTGTTTCAGGTACAATAAACTATTTAACACACACACACACACACACACACACACACACACCCTCAAAACCCAAATATATGTTGATACAATGCTATTAATAGGTCTTTGCTTTAGATATTAAGAAACTGGAATGATAACAACTTATGAAGAAAGTAAAAAGCACTCATGGGAAAAATATTATTCTGAGTTCAGAAAAGAGTTAACTGGTTATCAATAGAAAGGCCTTGCTTACAAATTTGGCCCTTGGCTGAAGTCTGGGAACGTAGATTTCAGGAACATTCTACCATTTCCAGAACTGAAAAGTGTGGCTCACTGTGCATAAACTGTTTGTACAAGCATTAAGTTTATGCTAAACACCTGCTTTCCTTTTGGGAGTCTGGAATTTGAGTGCATGCCAGGCAAGGGGTGCCTACGTGACCGGCTCCCACTGGAAATCCCGGTGCTGAATCTCTAAGCTTCCATAGTTGGCAACATGTTATATGTGTTGTCACACTCACTTATGATTCTACTGAGAGAGGACTTCACCCTGCGTGCCTTTCCCCTTAGCTCAGCGGTTCTCAACCTGTGGGTTGCGACCCCTTTGGCGGTCGAATGACCCTTTCACAGGGGTCGCCTAAGACCATCCTGCATATCAGATATTTACATGACGATTCATCACAGTAGCAACATGACAGTGATGAAGTAGCAACGAAAATAATTTTATGGTTGGGTCACAACATGAGGAACTGTATTTAAAGGGCCAGAAGGTTGAGAACCACTGCCTTAGCTGATTGTGTCCTGTGTCCTTTCACTGTGATAAATCTTAACCATGAGTATGAGTATATGCTGAGTCCTGTGAGCCCTCTCAGTAAATCATTGAACCTGGGGTGGTCTTGGGGACCCCGCCACACCCACAAACAACAAATGTGGATGCTTCTATGACTTCACTTGAAAATTATTTTACTTAATAGTCTCAGATCCTCTCCCAGCATATCTGCCTCTGTAATGCTGCAAATATCCAATCCAAAAGGTGAAGGGATTAAGCAAATGAAAACAAAACATAACAAAACAAAAAAACCCCCTCATAGACACAGACAACAGTATGGTGATTACCAGAGGGAAGAGGGGTGGGGGAGGTAGAAGAGGGTACAAGGGGGGATAAATGGTGATGGAAGGAGACTTGACTTGGGGTGGTGAACACACAATACAATGCACAGATGATGTGTTATAGAACTGTACACCTGAAATCTGTATAATTTTATTTTCCAATGTCACCCCAATAAATTCAATAAAAAATAATAAAACCAATCTCATTGCTACATACATAGCTCTAAAAAACAAAATACAGTTGATCCTTAAACAGCATGGGTTTGAAGTGTGTGGCCCACTTACATGTGGATTTTTTTTCAATAAATACTGTAATATATTTTCTCTTCCTTATGATTTTCTTAACGTTTTCTTTTCTCTAGCTTACTTTATTGTAAAAATGAAGTATATAACACATATAGCACCAAGTATTTGTTAATGGCTGTTTATGTTATCTGCAAAGCTTCCAGTCAGTAGTAGGCTATCAGTAATTTTGGGGTGTCAAAGATTATATACTCAGATTTTCAACTGTGTGGGGGTTGGTGCCCGTAAACCTTACCTTGTTCAAGGGCCAACTATATAGTTAGAAGCTGAAATATCTACAAATTAGCCAACTGGTTCTGTTTAAACTTAAAGTATCTAAATATTGTAACAATGAAAAAGTCTGTAGGTATGTGCAGCCCTTTGGGGACATTCTGTTTTGATATCAAGATACCTGACTCACTTTTTCAAAAAGTGAGACTTCCTTTTCTACCTGACAAATCCTTGCTCAGCCTTCAAGATTCAGTTAAGATGTTGCTTCTTCAGTGCAGCTTCTAAACTGCTCCAGGCTAAGTGGTATACAGGATGATGCTCCAACCAACTGAGCCACACTGGCCAGGGTTTGATTATTATTATTATTAATCGTCATTATCATTGAGTTTTTAGTATTACTAGAAAAAGTACAAGTCCTGGAATTTTGAAAATATAAGGTTGAGAATCACTGTTCTAGCTCTTGCTAGAACTAGTGTGGAGCCAGACAGTATCTCATCTTTTTAGAAACTGATCAAATATTATCACAGAGGAAGTGGCAAAGAGCTAACGGTTGTAGTACTTCAATGTAAAACACTACACAGATGTTACAAAGAATGAGATCATGTATTGACATGAAAACTTGTCCAATATATTTTGAGTTCTAATGGGTTACAAAACAATGTATATGATCCCAATTTATGTTAAAAAAACAAAACACTAACCTTCATTTTCTAAAATACTGTTTATTTAAAAAAAACTTAATGGCAAAACGTTGACAACTGTTGGAGCTGAGTGGTGGGTAAATGGCGATTCATCACCCGGTTCTCTCTACTTTTATATGCATTTAAAATTTCCCAAATAAAAAAAGGTGTTTTTTTCTTCTTGAAAAAACAAAGCAAACCAGATAACAAGAAAGCAATATTGACCAGTGGTGCTAGCTCTTAAAAATCAGCAAGGAGCTCCTACTTACCAAGTACAGTGGCCCTTTCTCCGAAAACTCTGCAGCGTGTGAATCTGTTGCCTTCTTGCTTCATGAGACTTTCTTTGCTTTCTAGGGCACCTTTCTATACTTTCATGTCTCGCTTTCCTTTTCCCTTACACCCCTTAAATATGCTCCTTCACTCATATTCTGTCCATGGCCTTCTTTTCTTTCTATTTCTTCCCTTGGAAAACAAGATACCTAACAACTACCAAGCATTTGCTATTTAATTTAATCCTCAAATTATTATACAGGTAGTAGCATTATCCCCATTTTAAAGATGAGGAAACTGAGGCACAAAGAGGTTAAGGGGAGAGGCTAGGATGGACAGCCTGGCTCCAGAGTCCAGATTCTTAACTACTCCATCACTCTTTCTAGAAAGTATCACAACGTAAGAACCTTTGGTTCAGGGTGTGGAACTCAATAGTAGTAGAGTGCTGTGGCTGGAAGAACTAAGGATTGCAATTGTGTGAATTCCTCAAAGAGATCTCAAAATCAGTTTACTTATAACAAAAACCACCCTTTGCTCTAAAGTTGTGAGTCCAGGTAACTGAAAAACATCTTGGTAACACTCCCCTCAAACTAATTCCCCCATGATTATCCTATATCTGGTATTGATGCTATTATAATGATGGAGGCTTCACTGATGACATAATTGAACTCTGTACTGTATTTGTCCAAAGTGACCTTTTAACTCTTCATTTACCCTTGGTGTGAGGGACATATTACAACCATTGTGTATTTCACACCGCTGGGCACATTGTCATCTTTTGTGAAAAATATTACAGAATAAATGAACACATTTCTGCCAGATTGAAAGTATCTGAAAAACAGGCGCCATCGCTCTCCTACATTGCATTATGTAAGGTACCACTAAGCAATCCTTCAATTAGGTGCATCTCTTAAATTCCATTGATTTGAATAAAACTTTTTAGATGGGCACATTTGAATGCAGTGGAAAGCTCATTTCAGGATTTAAGGAATATTTGCATCACTTTTAAGGAGCTTATTAAATTCTAAAAGGAGCCAATTTAAAAGCCTTTTATTGAACCAAGAGCAAAAGTAATGAAAACCAATTTTGCAAAGTTAAAAAAACAGTGAAGCTCTTAATAATAATTGTTTTTGAACTCCCCATTGCTTAATTCAAGTACATTTCGTTTCTGAATAAAACTTTTCTTTCCTCTTGGGAACTCTCTAACCATTCCCAAAGTTACACAGTAATTGAAGTTGTTAACTTCTCTGCCAAATTCACATCATCTGCCTGGAAGCCTGAATCACTTTTCAAAGCTCACTAATATTGTTCGTGGTGCAGAAATGTTCATGGATGGTTTAGAATATTCCTGCAGACTCACTTCAGTTTTTTTCTCAAGTTCAAGTATTATTAAATTTCATTTGTTTTACTAGACATAGCATGTGTAGTCCAACTGTATTGTTATGAAATGATTTCAGGCTATTTGGATTGTTATAGTCTCCATGTTATATGTCTCCATCATTGCGTCAGTTTCCATGTGGTGGGACTCTGGGGGATTTGCAACTGTCTTCTTTGTACTTTAATGTATTCCCTGTCAGTTTTTAAAATAAAGAGCATTTCTCATTTTTTTATAAATCAATATGTCATTACTTGATTTAAAGAAATTTTACTTTTTGTGTTTCATATTCAGTTCAAACAATGTCTACTGAGCTTCTACTCTGTGCTAAGATGCAATACCGAGTAAGATGGGGTCTGTTTCCTTAAGAAGTTTTCCTTTCAGTTGGAGAGAAAAACACATGACATGGACAAAAATATGTATGCTGGTGATCTGTGCAGGGGACTATGGGAACAGAAGAGTACTCTTAGAAAAGAGAACCAGGGTATGACAAAGAGGACAAATAGTAACTGACCAGGAAGACAGGGCAGGCAAGGCAAAGGGAACAGCATGAGCAAAGGTGTTCACTAGTGATCCCGGGGAGGCCTTCACTTTAAAAAATAAAATATACAGTGTTAACTTTCTGCTCAAGATAAATCATTTTTATGATGTATGACCTTAGTCCATGAATTCCATCCATTATTCAAAATTAGACGTTGTAAAGTGGGAGCTGTGTGCTGAATCTAAGCTCCACGTGTGAGTGTTATTTGTGCCTGGTGAGTAAACAAATGAACCAGTAAACACCAAAGATTTTACATTAGAATCGGGATTGCCAATTCTCTTAAAAATTAGAAAATAGGACCATACTATATTTCCATGTGTTAGCACTCAGATGCAAATGAGTGGTGGCTGCCTGTTTGGTTTATGACTGTTTATTATAAAAACTTCACACAATTTCAAAGCTAGAAGAGCATAATGAGTTCTCAGATACCCATTGTTGAAAATTCAGCAATTATCGACTGATGGCCAATTTTGTTATGTCTATTTTCCCTGACTCTGGATTATTTTGAAGCAAATCCCAGGCACTATATAATTTTATCCATAAGTATTTTAGTATTTACTTCTAAAAGATAAGTACTTTTTAGAAAATGTAGTCACAATGTTATTGTCATATCTAAAACAATTTAACAGTAATTCCTTAACATAATCAAATACCCACTCACTATTCAAAATTTCTCCATTTTCTCAACTTTGCTTTACAGTGTGTTCAAATAAGAATTCAAATAAGGCCCTTACATTGCACATACTCGATAAATTTCTTAAATCTCTGAGATCTAGTAGTGAGATCTACACCAGCACTATCCAAAAATTTTATCCAATGTGGTAGCTACTAGCCATATATGGCTATTGAGCTCTTGAAATGTAACCAGTGCAACTGAGAAAATGACTTGTTAATTTTATTTAATTTTTGTTAATTAGAAATGTTTGCAAACAGCTTTTTGGGGATAAAACTCACATACCACAGGCGCACCTTTTAAAGTATACAATTTGATGGCTTTTAATATATTCAAAAGTTGTACATTCACCACTAATTATCCCAAAGCATATCTCCCCTAAAAGAAACTGATTAGCAGTCACTCCCCATTCTGCCTGCTCCCAATCCCTAGCAACCAATCACTAATCTACTGACTTTCTCTATAGGTTTGCCTATTTTGGATATTTCATATGAGGAAATCATACAATATGTAGCTTTTTGTGTGTTGCCATTTTCACTTTGGATAATGTTTTCAAGATTCCTCAACTGATGCAACATGTATCAGTTCATTCATTCCATTTTATAGCCAAATAATGCTCCATTGTATGCACACACATAGTTTGCTTATCTATTCATCAATGAATGAACATTTGGGCTATTTCCACTTTTTGACTATTGTGAATAATGTTACTATGAACATTCATGTACATGTTTTTTTTTTTTGTAGACATGTTTTCACGTCTCTTAACTATATACCTATGGATGAAATTTCTGGTCATATGGTAATTCTGTGTTTAACTCTTTGAGAAACTGCCAAACGGTTTTCCAAAACAGATGCAACATTTTACATTTCCATCAGCAATGTTCCAAATTCTCCACATCCTTCACAACACTCGTTATTGCTCATCTTTTTGAGTATAAGCTATAGTCAAAAATCAATTGATATAAATTTAAGAGTTTATTTCTGGACTTGAAATTTTCTTCCATTGATCTGTATGTGTATCCTCATATGAGTACCACACTGCTTTGATTATTGTAGCTTTGTGGTAAGTTTTGAAACTGAAAAGTGTGAGGCCTCCAATTTTGTTCTCATTTTTCAAGATGGTTTAGTTCTCAACCTGTGGGTCGTGACCCCTGAAAATACATCCTGCATATCAGATATTTACATTACGATTCATAACAGTAGCAAAATTACAGTTATGAGGTAGCAACAAAAATAATTTTATGGTTGGGGGTCACCACAACATGAGGAACTGTATTAAAGGGTTGCAGCATTAGGAAGGCTGAGAACCACTGGTTAGACTATTCTGAGTCCTGGCATTTCTATATGAATTTTCAGATCAGCTTTACCATTTCTGCAAAACATGCATTTAGAATTATGATAGTGATTGCATTGAATTTAGATCAATTTGAAGAGTACTGCAATATTAACTATATTAAATATTCCAATCTATGAAACGAATATATTTATTTAGATCTTCTTTAGTATCTTTCACTGACATTTTGTAGTTTTCAGTGTACAAGTCTTCCACTTCTTTTGTTAAACCTATCTCTAAGTATTTTATTCTTTTTTATGCTATTGTAAATAAAATTGTTCTCTTAATTTCATTTTCAAATTGTCCACTGTTAATGTCTTCAAATAAAATTGATTTCTGTTTATTGATCATATGTCTTGTAACCTTCTTAAACTTGTTTGTTATTTCTAATAGGTGTGTGTGTATGTGTGTGTGTATTCTTTAGAATTTTCTATACACAAGGTCACATTTTCTGTGAATAGATAATTTTACATTTCATTTTCAATGTGGCTGCTATTTATTTATTGTCTTATTGCCTTGGCTAAAACCTCCAAAAGTGGCTTTTCCTGATCTTAGGGAGAAAGCATTCAATATTTCACCATCAAGTGTGATGTTAGCTGTGGCTGTTCATGTATGGCTTTTATTAGGTTAAAGAAGTTCTCTTCTATTCCTAGGTTGTTGGATTTTTTTAAATTAAAACAAGATGCTGGATTTTTTCAAATGCCGTTTCTGTGTCCATTGAGATAATCACATGATTTTTGTCTCTTATTCTATTAATAAGGCATATTACATTGATTGATTTTTAGATGACAAACCAACTTTGTATTCTTAAAATAAATTCCACGTGATCATGGTGAATAATCCTTTTTACGTATTGCTGGATTTGATTTGCTAGTATTTTTTTGAGGATTTCTATGTTTCTATTCATCAAGGACATTCATAACTTCTCTTTTTTTGTGTGATGCCTTTGTCTGGTTTTGGTGTCAGGATAATACTGGCCTAATAGAATGAGTTTGGAAGTGTTTCCTTCTCTTCTATTTTTTAGAAGTGTTTGTGAAGGATTGGTGCTAATTCTTCTTTTAAATGCTTAGAATGAGGACTTGAAATGTGGATGCAACCCAAGTAAGCAGAAAATAACAAAGAGGGTCAGCTTTCAAGAACTTAGAGGAATGGGGCAGTGATATTTGTGAGGACCTCAGGACAAGGGAGACTTGAGAGGCAAGGCTTCAATGGAGGAGTAAAGGAAATTCCCACAGAATTACAGTCAAGGGCACTCCCTCCTGCGGCCAAGGTCTCTTACATCTTGTTGGAAGGCTCTAGATTGCTGGGTGCCCTCATGGCTCAAAAGAAAATTTCCAGCTGGGCAAATATTTCCTTGCTCTGAAGCCAGTTTGAGCTTGTTCAGAAGTGGTAGGTCAGCCGACCTCCCCTGTGGTTTTTTCATCCATGGGTATGTGTAACAGATTCTTTGAACATAAATAACAGTGCTTCCTAGTGTTGGTCCTGACATGCCCCAAAGTGTCTTCAGTTATTTCAGGGGGCGTCTAGTTTACTTTCAATTTATCTGAAAAAGAGATACATGCCATTTCAGATGTTCCTTTGTGGTGGATGTGTCAGGGGAGGCGACATGGGAAGGTAGGTGTCATGGAAAGTAAACAAAGCAAGGCGATAAATTGCAAGTTACAAAAGACTGAGAGTCTCATACCTGGGTTGTTTAGAAGTGTTCAGTCTGTCCTAATCACTGGCTTATCCTTGTTTGAAAGAGGTCCTGCTACATCAGAGTAGATGCTCAATAAATATTTCTTAAATAAAAAACTATTGAATCAGCCCTGGTAGCTCAGTTGTTTAGTTGGTGGAGATCCTCTGATGCGCCAAAGGGTGGTGGGTTCAGTTTTCAGTCAGAGCATATGCTCAGGTTTTGGTTTCCATCCTGGTGGGGGCCCATACAGCAGGCAACCAATCAACATCTCTCTCCTCTCTCCTCTCTCCTCTCTCCTCTCTCCTCTCTCTCTCTCTCTCTCTCTCTCCATACATGCACACATACACACACATACACACAGCTATTTTTCTCCATCTACACT
>NW_006284850.1:429604-436342 GCF_000327345.1 Myotis davidii
CCCTCTCCCCCCTCTGCTCGCTCCTCGTTCCTCGCTCCTCGCTCGGTCTCTCCTCTCTCTCTTTCTCCTTTCCTTTCTTTAAAATCAATGAAAAACATATCCTCAGTGAGGATTTAAAAAAAAAAGAGAGAACCCATTAAATCAATACTATAATATAAAACTCTATGTGTGTATGGGAGAATAGACAGTATGTGGTGAGTACCTACGGAAATACAAAGGTGGAAGTATCAGTGCGCCCCAGAGGTAGCATCTGCGAACAGGCAGGGTAATAGATGGATGTGTTATGGCAGCCTTGGCTCCTACATTTTTTCAGACAGCTCTAATTTAAAATATTCTGTTCTGTCATTTTTTTTTAAAAGAAAGTCATTCTTATTAGAATTGTTTTTTCTGTTTGGAAATTATCCTCAATGTGGAAGGCAGAGCCCTTGTGTGTGTAGAGTGTTGCTGTAACTGGACAGTAGCACTGTGTGATATAGCATCTTAGAGAGGATACTGGGCTAGACATCAGAGGGCGGGAGGCCCAAACTCTACAACTTGCCACATAGGCCAGATCACCAGAAACATAAACACACGAGGGAACAACTCACCATGAAGGGAGTCAGAACACAGGAAAGAGGGCAAGTGGCACCCTGTGAACATAAAAGAGTAGAATTGTTGGTTAAGGATTCTAATCTAAGTATGTTTAAAATGATTAAAGAGCTAAAATAAGCAAGAGAAATTAAAAGTAAAGAGAGGATCCAATTTAAAAGAAAGAGCATACAGATTTAAAAGAACAAATAAAACTTCTGGAAGGAAAAGTTCATTTTTTGAAATTAAAATTTCACTGTACTGGCTATAATAACTTTTTAAAATGTAATTACTTGGTAAAATTGAAAATGTTCAATTCTTTTAAGATGTTATAATTACAAAAATAAACACTAGAACAAAAATGCAAGCTTTCCTAGATAGAAAAAGAAATTTATAAATTGTAATAGTAAAGAATACACATCATGAACAAAAATATCTGTCATCAATAAATGTGAATGGGCTTAACTCATATACTATGAGGAAAATATTTTCAATATGGCTCACAAAGAAAGACCCAACTATATGTGGTATACAGGAGATATATCTAAATCAAAAGGATGCAGACAGATAAAAAATAGAGGCATGTACAAATGAAAATGATAAGTAAGTGGGGGCTGTGATTCTTATATCAGACAAAGTAGAATTCAGGCCAAAATAATTAAACATGATGAAAAAACATTACTTTATAATGCTAAAGGCCAATTTCACAATGTAGGTATAATAATTATGAAAATCCGTGCACCAAATAACTGTCTTTAAAAAAAGCAGAGACTACAGATGCAAGGAGATACAGATAGAAACAGACTGCTAATAGGAGACTTTAACAGTCCATTTCCAGTGCAAAACAGATTAAGTGGCAGAAATATAAATAAGGATATGGAAGAAGTAAACAACATAATCAATAGAGTAGATCTCATTGATCTATGCTAAACTTAAAACCTAATAATAAAGAATACACCTTCTTTCTCAACTGAACATGGAATAGTGACAAAAACTTATCAAATGTTAGTTTACAAAGAATCCTATATAATAAAAGCATAGTATGCAAATTGTCCCCTCGACCTGGAGTTCTTCTGGGAATTTGACCAGGGGGTGGGGCCGGCCAGGGGAGAGAGGGAGGCCCTGGCCAGTAGCAGGTGGCTGAGGGAAGGGAAGGAGTACCTGGCCAACTGCTGCCAACCATTGCCAGCCACTAGGAGCCCTACCAGTGCACAAATTTTGTGCACTGGGCCTCTAATGCACCAACAAGTTCTATTGGAACAATCTATGTATATAAAAGCCTAAGTGACCGTTTGACCATTCGACTGATAGCTATGATGCACATTGACCACCATGGGGCAGATGCTCAATGCACAGGCATGGAAACATGGAATAGACTGATGAATCTCAGAGGGAAGGGGGGAGAGGAGAGGGTGGGTAGAGATTAACCAAAGTTCTTATATGCATACCAGAGGCTTGGTGCATGGAGTGATGCTCAGACTGATGAATCTCAGAGGGAAGGGGGGAGGGTGGGAAGACAATAACCAAAGATCTTATATGCATACTAGAGACCCAGTGCACGGATTTGTGCACCAGTGGGGTCCCTTGGCCTGGCCTGAAGGGATTGGGCCAAAATCCACTCTCCAACATCCCCCGAAGGGTCCCAGATTGTGAGAGGGTGCAGGCCAGGTCAAGGGACTCCACTGGTGCACGAATCTGTGCACCGGGCCTCTGGTGGAAATTTTATATAATAAGAGTCTAATATGCAAATTGTCCCCTTGGGCAGTTGTTTGACTGGGAGTTTGACCGGTACACTGGGAATTTGACCACTTGCTATGATGTGTGCTGACCACCAGGTGGTGGCGCAGAACATGGCAGGCATGGCGAAGCGCTGCGACCTCTCACTGGCTACCTTGCGGCAGGGGTGATGGGGACAGAGGTGGGGTGAGAATGCAGGGTGTCTGCCGAGCTTGCTCTCACTCCCCCTGCTACCCTCCCCTGGGACGCCAGGGCTTGTGTGTCAGAGAAGCCTCCACGCTCAGAGTCTGCCCCATACCCACATGGCTTCTTCCAGGTGAGCCAGGCTGCAGCTGCTGGAACTGCAGGGACCGGTTGAGCTCCCCATGGGTTCATGCAGGAGCTGGTCTGCGAGGCTGGCCTGGAAAGAGTACACTACCTGCCTGGCTTCTGTGTGGCACTGCTGGGTGGCTCAGAGGCCCATGCTGTGCCCTGGCCTGTGGCATCCCGCTGTGCTCACCGCATCTCCGTGTGGGGACTTGGGCACTGCGACTCAGGTGAAGTGGGGGCACGCGGGGGTCCGGGGACCCAGGTGTTGCCCAGGGTCCAGAGGTCAGCTGGGACCTGCCCTTCCATGCCAGACGCTTGCACTTCGATCGCTGGCCAGGCCTAAGGACCTCACCTGTGCATGAATTTCATACACCGAGCCTCTAGTATAATAATACTTTCTATCACAGTGCAATAAGACCAGCATTAAAAAACCCCAAAGAGCTCTTCCAATTAGAAATTTAAAAATATTCTATTAAACAACTCTTGGGTGAAAGGGGAAAATATGAGTCAAAATTACAGAATATCTACTCCCCATGCCCCCCAAAAAACATACACATGCAAATAATGAAAACACTACATATCAGAGACTATTTGATACATTTAAAGTACAGATCAGAGGAAAATTCATAGCCTTAAACACATCACGACTGACTTTTTTCACTTAGCATAATGTTCTCAAGGTCCATCCATGTTGTTGCAAATGGCACTATTTCATCCTTTCTTATAGCCGAGTAGTATTCCATCGTGTATTGGTACCACATCTTCTTTATCCAGTCCTCTATCACAGGGCACTTTGGTTGTCTCCATGTCTTGGCCATCTTGAATAGTGCTGCAATAAACATAGGGATGCATATCTTTGCATCTTTGCAAATACATGTTTTTGAGTTTGTTGGGTATATACCCAGGAGAAGGGTTTCTGGGTCATATGTTAACTCTATTCTTAATTTTTTGAGGAATCACCAGATTGCTTTCCATAGTGCCTGTACTGGTCTTGTTGTGGTTGCCACAGGGAAGGGGGTCGGGGAGTGGGGAGTGAAGAGGGCTTAATATATGGTGATGGAAGAAGATTTGACTTTGGGTGGTGGGCACACAGTGCAATATATAGATCTTGTATCACAGAAACCTATACCTGAAACCTATATGATCCTATTAACAATGTCACCCCAATAAATTTAATAAAAAAACATATCAATAAAAAGAAAAGAGTGAAAATGAATGAATTATATCAACCTAAAAAGCAAGAGAAAAAAAAAACGAATGAGCCAAAAGAAAGCACAAGAAAGAAAACAATAAAGGCAAAAGCAGAAAAATAATGGACATTAGGTATAGAAAACAGTAGGCTCAAGTAACAAGTAAACTTTTGGTTCTTTGAAAAAAGTAACAAAACATATCAATCACTAGTAAAATTAATCAAACATAAAAGGGAGAACCCTGGCTGGAGTGGCTCAGTTGGTTGCATGCACCACAAGGTCCCAGGTTTGATTTCTGTCAGGGCACTTGCCTGGGTTGTGAGCTCGATCCCTAGTAGTGGGTGTGCAGGAGGCAGCGCATTGATAATTCTCTCTCACATTGATGCCTCTCTCTCTCTCTCTCTCTCGCTCTCGCTCTTGCTCTTGCTCTCCTCCACTGAATCTCTCTCTCTCTCCTTCCTCTCCTTCCTCTCCCTAAAATCAATGAAAATATTTTAAAAAGGGATAAACACACCTACAAAATAAGAAAGACAAAAAGAAGTAGACAAGGATGGAGCAAAAAAGTTAATGTGACATACAAATGGGAACAGACTGTTTTTCAAATGAATAACAATAGCAGCTTAAGCATTCTAAACAGGGAGGAGGAGAGGAGGGGGGAACAGACCTTAGTCATTCGGGAACACACTATTTTGATTAAGTACATTAAGACTAAAGAAAAAAACCTGAAAACAAATACTGAACCCTAGCTAGTAGGTTTGTTTGTCACAATGACATGAGTTAGTTATTCTGAAACTGTTTTTGAGGTCTTTTAGTGTGAGCAAACAAGTAAATATTTTGACAGTAATTGGATTCAGGTTTCTCACTGTTTGAGAAGGGCAATATACAGATATGGAAAGGGCAACTGGGGCATGTAGTCTATTGTATAAACTCATGGGTTTTAAAATGCCTGTTTCTACACATACCTATATCTATCTATAGAAAAAACAGAAAGATCTCTCTATCTACATATGCATATCTACATCTACCTATATTTATAGGTATCTCAAATATCTTGTAGTGACAGAGCACATGGAAATGCTTGAAAAATGAGAGGAGAGAGGAGTCACCTTAGAAAGACTTCCACTGACCAAATGTGGGATAATTTTAGCAGGAAAATTAATAATAATATCATAATCCACTGAAAAAATACAAATCTGTAGACCATTCTGAATAAATGAATGAATCAAAAAATAAATAGAAAGAAAAATTTCTTCCTTGTAGAAGAATGCCAACTAATACATGTAGAAGGATTAGAGTTCAGAAATTACCATTTGGCAGCCATCATGGTAATAAATGATTTGGGCAAAATTCTCAATTTATGTAGTAGTTTAATAAGAACTTTGATATTTACATAGTCTCAAAATATCTCCTCACAAAACTCTTATTAATTGGAAACAGTAATAACTTTATAGTGGACAAACTTGGCATACACCACCACCTTAACTGAGTGGTTAAAGTTTTTACCGTTAATGGTTAAAATACACATTTTGTAGCTGCACCTTTGATGATTCAGAGGGACACAGCATCCCTCTTGTGGTGTTCCTGTTGAAAAGTCACAGACAAAGAGCTGTTTGGACCAGATTCCAATTTTTTAATTAATTAATTAATTATTATTATTATTTGCTAAAAAGAACATTTTGGGGATAATCGACAAAATTTGAGTATTTTAGATTAGAAAACAGTATTTCGTTAATACTGATTTTCTAATTTTGGTTATATTTCATTTATGTAAGAGAATATCCTTGTTATTTTTAAGTATATACTGAATATTTAGGGGATAAAGGGGAATGAGGTCTATTTACTCTAAAATAGAAAAAAATGTATATAGAGAGGCAATGACGAAACAAATGTAGTAAAATAAAAAAAAATGGGGAATCTGAAGTGTAAACAGTTCTTTTATACTATTCTTGTAACTTTTCTGTTGGTTTGAAATGATTTCAATTTAAAAAGTAACAAAAATATTTAAAAATATTTGTAAGAACATGTAGGAGAATAATTTTGTTCTATAGACTTTTTGAATTCACAAAGTACAAATCGTAATGGGGAAGAATGACCTACTTGATTAGAGTAAAATGACACATTCATGTACAATAAAGAACTCTAAGCAGAGGAGTAACAGGTGCATCATGAATGACAGGAGATGGCTCTGGAGGTAAGATCAGTTTGAAAAGAAATTGAAAAAAAAGAAAAAAAAGAAAAGAAAAGAAAACCAGGGAGGAAATAATGGAGCCTCAACTGACACAGGAGGTAGTGACTGAGAGATACCAGCCTACCCAACCGGTAGGACTCAGGGAGGGCTTAGCTGTAGGTGTGGGGAGAGGAATTGAGGGAGCTGCTGGCCTGTGCATCTTGGGTGTATGATGGAGGGACAGGGGCAGCGTTTTATGCCACCCCCCCCCCGCCCCTGGTCAGCCTCATTGGCTCAGGAAGGAAGATCTTACATATGTTTAGTTCAAATATAAAATGGACAGAGGAAGGACTAAGGGTGGGCTTTCATTGAGGGGGTGGGGGGAGGGGGGGAGAGGGACAAATGAGGTCTGTGTGGCTTTGAATTCATCTGGAAAGTTTTAATTACAAAATAAAACCGGATGGAGATGTAACGTTTACTGGTGTTACATTTCTGTGAGCGCACAGGTGTCATACGTGTCCTATGATGTGCTGCACTTTTCTGTGCATTTGAACTAAATGTCATAAGCACATGGCAAAGCATGTTGGGACCAGATTCCGAGGGGCTGCAGGCCATGGAAAGCTTTGAGCTCCATCAAGGGGTTAAAGCAGAAAGCGGAGGGCGGAGGACGGAGTGCTTGCAAGCCTTTGTGTGCGGGAGGCTTAGGGAGAGAAAAGCCTGGGAGGCGGGCACCCGGCTGGGCGGGGGGAGGGGGAGCGCGGGGGAGGA
>NW_006284850.1:436391-440611 GCF_000327345.1 Myotis davidii
GCGACCCGCGGCAGCCCCACCCTCTTCCATGACGTCACCTCCCGTCTCTAGGTAGCGCGGCGGTGGGGAGTGGGGTGTCAAAGCGGCCGCAGGGCCGCCGCTACCTGCTGGCCCCTTTCCTCTCGGACCCTTGACCCTCCAATACTCAGAGCCATGTCCCTGCCGGTGCTCCCGGGCTACGGCTTCGAGCGCTATGTGAGTAGGGAGGGCACCCCGGCTGGGGTCTGGGTTCTAGACCTGGTCACATCCCTGAAACCTACGGCAGACCTCCCGCTGCTCGCTCTTTCCCCTTCTGTGGATTGGGCTCAACTTGGACCAAACTTTGTAGGTTGGCGGAATCCTTACTTTCTGCTTCCCCTTCCCCCTGCGTCTCCAACTGCACCTGGATGCTTTTGCTAAATTAGATCCATAAGTAGAGCCCTTAGAGGTGGGAGGAACCTTGAGGGTCTTAGATGGTAGTGATGACAATGATCTACGGGCATTTAAGATATGAGAGGCGCTGTGCTTTAACCGCTTTACACAACACTTGATGTTCCCAACATCTCTTTGTTTTTTTTTTCCATTTTTTTTATTAGTTAAGGTATTACAAATGTGTCCTCATCCACCCCATTAACCCCTAACCTCCCCCCCACACACAAACTCATGCTCCCATCCCCCTGTTGTCCATGTCCATTGGTTTGGCTTATATACATGTATACAAGTCCTTCAGTTGATCTCTTACTTATATACATGTATACAAGTCCTTCGGTTGATCTCTTCCCCTTACATCTCTTTGTATTAATACTATGTTTGTTCCCATTTTGCAGTTGAAGAAACTGAGGCACGGGCCAGAGTTACACAGTCTCAGTGGTGAAACTGGATTTCTTTAAGGCAACTTGTTCCCACAGCCCTGTGTGAAAGAGATAGATACAGTTTCTATTATTAAGCTGAAGAATAATAACAAAACTAGTAACAAGGCTGGTAGGGGGCAGATAGGTTAAGGGTTCCTTTATAGAGAGAGGCAGGCAGACTTGGGAGAATTTTTTCTTTGTTTAGAATTGGGAGGGGTTCATTTCAAAACAAGACAAAGGTATAAAGCAAAACAACAAAACACAACCACATAAAAACCCCTGAGCAGGAAAGGACTTTTGCCAATTAGTACCATCTTATTTAAACAACAGCAGAAACTAATTCAGGCTTTTGTTCACATTAGCTAACTACTCTTTACTTGGCTTTCCCACTGTGTCTGTAGGAAGAAGGTAAGTAACATACCGATGGGAGGGAGCTAGTTGGGGCCATTAAAGGTATTTGTGTAAATCTCTGGTAAGTTTAGAAAGCAGGTGGTGGATGGAAACATGGGATTTTTATGGATTCTGAACAAAGTTGTGGGCCCTCATGTGCAAGGTTTCTTTGTAACTTCCGCCCACTGCATTCCAACTCCTACAGGGGGGCTGACCAATCCAGCTTCCTTTTTGAACACTGGTTTGTTTATTTCTTGGCTGATGGGGGAGAGGCTGGCCTTCCCGCCTAGCATTGCCCTTTGGTAAGATTAGGTTGGCAACAAATAAGAAAGACCCCTGAGAGGCAGTGCATAAAAAGATTCCAGAAGTAAACAAGCATGCTGTGTAAAAGTAATGGTAATAAAAATGGAAAGCAGAGCCTACAGCTTTGGGCCCAGCAATACTTCAGATTACTGATGCCTACTTTTGCGCAAGTACCACAGCTCTCAAATGCAGTGATCGAGTGGGAAGGAAAAACAGTGGTTGGATGAGATATTTTAAAATCTGTTAGGCTGTACTGAGTGTACTTTTTCTTTTAAACTTTTTTTTTATTGTGAAGTACAATACAGAAAAATGCACAAAGGATCATAGAATGAATAGCAAGAAATAAAAATGTTACTACTTGAAAAGCTTCCCCCTTGACTCGAGTTGCCAGATTCAGCAAATAAAAACACATATCCCCAATACTGCATGGGACCTACTTATACTAAACGATTATTTGTTGTTCATCTGAAATTCAAATCTAACTGAGCATCTTGTATTTTATGTGACAACCCCAGCATTTCTCAACCTTCTCTGCTCTGCATAGGTAACCACTATCCTGGCTGCTATCACTATAGTTAGGTTCTGTTTGTTTTTGAATGTTGTGTCAATGGAGATATCCAGTGTATATTCTTTTATGACTGACTTTTTTAAAGCTCAACATTATGTTTGTGAGATTTGGTCATATGGTTGTCTGTAGGTGTAATTTGTATGCTTTTGTTGCTCTATAGTATTCTGTTGCATTACTATGACATCATTTATATATACATTTAAACTTGACAGAGATTTGGTTTGTTTGGGGTTATTAACAATAGTTTTCTGTGACTATTCTTGTTTATGTCTCATGGCACAATTGCTAGATCATATGGTATTCCTATATTTGGCCGTTGTAGACGCTATTGAAGTAATTATACCAATTTAAATTCCCAACACCATTTTATGTCCCTACTAGAGGCCCGGTGCATGAAATTCGTGCCCAGGGGGGTGTTCCTCAGCCCGGCCTGCACGCTCTCCAATCTGGGACCCCTCAGGGGATGTCTGACTGCTGGATCGGGCCAAAACCAACAGTTGGACATCCCTTTCACAGTCTGGGACTGCTGGCTCCTAACCGCTTGCCTGCCTGCCTGCCTGACTGCCCCCTAACCGCTCCCCTGCCAGCCTGATGGATGCCTAACTGCTCCCCTGCCAGCCAATTTGGTTCTGATTGGTTGTTTTCTATGTCAGTCAGCATTTCTGGCCCTATCTCCGGGCCTGATCAGAGAGACATGGCTGATCAGCAGGGCCTGCGGAGGCCAGGAGAGAAACAGAGGTGCGACTGCTGGCAAAGCTCGGAGAGAAAGAAAGAGGCAACGGCTGATCAACAGCTGCCATGGAGGCTGCAGATTAGACCCTGCCTCTCTCTCCGGGCCTGATCCACTGCCCATTTGGCAGTCAGTGCTGGGTCACTGCGCCTGCGCCTGCGGCAGTCAGTGCTGGGTCGCCACGTCAACCCAGCACTGACTGCAGGACTGACTTCCAGTGTTTGGTTGAGCCTTTGGTCGGTCGTTACAGACCCTGGGTGTTTATATATTAGGATTGCTCCATATGCTTTCTAACACTTGATATTGTTAGTTTTTTAAATTTTAGGTATTGTAATCAATGGGTGTAGTGCAACTCTGTAGTTTTAATCTGGATTTATACATTTATCAGTCATTTGTATATTCTCTTTTGTGTAGTATCTGTCTTGCATCTAATTTTCTACTGTGTTGCCTGCCTTTCTCTTAGTGATTTGTAGGGATTCTATATAGATTTTGGATATGGCTCATTTGTCAGCTATATTGTGTTGCAAATATCTTCTAGTCTGTGCTTTGTCTTTTCTTTCTCTTGAGGGTGTTTTTGTTGTTGTTTATGAGTGCTTGTTTATTTATTTTTAAAAATATATTTATTGATTTCAGAGAGGAAGGAAGAGGGAGAGAGAGATAGAAACATCAATGATGAGAGAGAATCATTGATCGTCTGCCTCCTGCACGCCCCCTACTGGGGATCAAGCCCGCAACCTAGGTATGTGCCCTTGGCTGGAATTGAACCTGGGACCCCTAGTCTGCAGGTTGACACTCTATCTATTGAGCCAAACTGGCTAGGGCTATTTATTTTTTAATTTTATGTTTCAATTACAGTTTCCATTCAATATTATTATGTACTAGGGGCCTGGTGCACAAAATTTGTGCACTGGGTGTGGGGGGGTGTCCCTCAGCCCAGCCTGCCCCCTCTCACATACTGGGAGCCCTCAGGTGTTGACCCCCATCACCCTTTCAAAGGCACGTTGATCTTTAGACATTTTCTGTCGATGACACCTCAGTTTTTCGGCCTCAGAGTGACGTTTTTCCAGTAGCTGTTCTTCAGATACATTCTGTTGCAGACATCGCCTTCTTTCAAGATCAGATGCACGTTACTCTAGGTCCAGTGGTCTCCTGCTCTGCCAAGTCCTCCAAACCTCCCATTCTCCCACTCTGCTCTCCACCAGCAAAGGTCCTGGGAGCCAGCGGGCATGGCTAGGCACTGCCAGCCTCACCTCTCGGGGCCGACAAAGGTCCCAGGAGCCCACGGCCGCAGTTGCCTCCCGGGGCGCTTGACACCTGTGTATGCAAATTAACCCACCATCTTTGTCAGGTTAATTTGTATACTCACTCTTGATTGGCTGGGGCGCATAGCAGAGGGGTG
>NW_006284850.1:440806-447897 GCF_000327345.1 Myotis davidii
GATCAGTCCCGGGCAACTGCCGGCCACTCAGGCCCCCAACCCGATCTCGCGGGTTGAGGGCGTGAGTGCGGGCAGACGCCGCAGCCGCCCCGCAGGCCTGTGTCCGGGTCTGCCAGTGGGATCGGGTCTCGGGTGACTGCTGGCACTCACACCCCCAACCCGCTCTCGGATGGCGCTGTACCATCCTGCCTGCAATATGCAAATTAGCCGCCATCTTTTTTGGCGGTTAACTGCCATCTTAGTTGGCAGTTAATTTGCATATCTTGCTGATTAGCCAATGAAAAGGGTATCGGTCGTATGCCAATTACCATTTTTCTCTTTTATTAGTATACGATTAGTTTCAGCTGCACAGCATAGTGGTTAGACAATCATGTACATTACAGTGTCCTACCTGATACTTCCAGTACTCACCTGACACCATACATAGTTATTACAATACTAGAGGCCTGGTGCACAAATTCATGCACAGTTGGGGTCCTTTGGCCTGGCCAGCAATTGGGGCCAATCAAGGCATCTTGCCCAGTCCCAAGTGGGACTGGTTGGCCGGGGGGGGGGGGTGGCGGGGAGGGACCGTGGGTGGTTGGCTATGGGAGCACACTGACCACCAGGGGGGAGCTCCTGCATTGAGTGTCTTCCCCCGGTGGTCAGTGTGCATCATAGCAACTGGTCGAGCAGTCGACCGGTCTCTTGGTCGTTCAGTCATTCAGTCGCTTAGGCTTTTATATGTATAGATTGTTAACTATATTCTCTATGTTGTACTTTATGTTCCCATGATTGTTTTGTCACTACTAATCTACTTCTCAATGTCTTCACCTTTTTCACCCAGTCCCTCTGCCTCCCTCCTCTCTGCCAACCATCAGTCTGTTCTCTGGGTCTATAACTCTGTTTCTATTTTCTTTGTTTATTCTGTTTTTTAGATTCCACATATAAGTAAAATCATATGGTATTTATCTTTCTCTGACTGACTTATTTCATTTAGCATAATACTCTCTAGGTCCATCTTGATGGTGTTTTTAATGAATAATTTTTCCTTTAGTGCTTTTTGTTTCATATTTAAGAAATAGTTCCTTACACCAAGGTCATGATGATATTTTCCTGTGTTATTTTTGGAAATCTTATTTTTTGCCTTTCACATTTAGCTCTATACTCTAGAATACATGTGTGTGAGCGTGTATGAAAAGAGGTAGGGGTCAGGTTGCATTTTTTCCTATATGGCTATTCAGTTGCCACAGAACCATTTGTTAAAAAAATTTAACTGTGTAAATTTTGAAGATCTTGTTGGCTTTGGATTCAATGATCCAAGAGTGGGGCAGTATCCTATCTAGCAGATAGAAAGCTCTGAAGAGCTATACATACAAGGCAATATATTTTTGTAGGCAGAGGGAGCAGGAACCAGGAAGTTGTAGTAGGTAAACAGCAGTTTGGCTATTGCAAGATTACTTTCCTTATAGGGGATGGCATGGGTTTATCAGGCAGATTACTTGAATGCTGATCAGGAAATTCATGATTGGCTGGTTCAAGATTCCATTTTTGGGAGATCCAAAACTATAATTAAATTTCAGTTTGGCGACATGGAGCTTAGCATGAGCAACTCCATTTTGGGTCTTTTGTCTTGTCTTCAATACATTGTTGAAAGGCCAACTCTCTCTCTACTTCTCTGCGGAGCTTGGTTTGTCATAAATTAAATATCTAAATATGTTTGGGTCTGCTTCTAGACTCGTGAGTGTATTTAAAAATTATTTATTTACTTTATGCCTCAGATCAATAGTCATGTGCATGCGAGACAAGGAGAGAGGGAGAAGGAGAGGGAGGGAGAGGATGAATTAGGGAATGACAGTATACTTATTAGATACCTTGGGTGGTCATTCAACAAATCAGTATTTATGTATTGAGTATCCTAGTCTGTGCCCAAGTCAGGTGGCTGCATTTAAACAATTATTGTACTTGTCTTGGGACTAAATGTGATATGTGTTGCTATGAAATTAATATTACTTTAAAAACTTGTACTTGGTTAAAAGATTGAATGTTCTTTGGCATAGACTGGTCAGAAAGTCATTAAAGCCAAGTCTGGCCTTTTTATCACTCCTCTCCCTCCCCCGCCTCAATTATAGAGCCTTGTTGGCTGAATTAAATTATCAAGTGAAAAACGTTGGCCTCCCGGAGATAGTATAATTACTGGCTGTTTGGTTTTCAAATTATAACACAAGCTAACTTTTACTGCTTTTTCTCAGAAATTAAAAAAGAGCTTGTTTTGCCCCTTAATTAGCTGCTGGTTTCTGCCCACAGCCAGCTGATGTGCAACCTATACTTCTCTCTCTAAAATAAAGAAGTATTGTGCTTTCTAAAATATAAGCATGTGTACCACTGATGACATTACATTTGGTGTGAATTAATTGAAAATCTTTGGGAAAGATCACAATGAAATTCCAGACTCCGTATCTTTTTCCAACAGTTTAATGCTGGATTTCTATCCAGCTAAGAGAATCTCAGGCATATTTTCAAAAGCGATAGGATATTAAAGTTAAAAGGGACATTTCTAGTCAAAGCTGACAATCCTTTCTCTAGTATTTTGGACAGATGGTTGTATTGCTGATCCTGAAAGCCTCTAATGAGTAATGAGGAGAACACTTTCTGCTTTTTATGAAGCGACCTTGCCACCACCTTTGGAGGGTTGTTGTAAATAGCCCATCATTGAATTTACAGTGAAGCAACTGTTTCCTTAAGACAAAAAATTATTTGAATTTACAACAGTAAAATAAAACAAATTCAGAATCTCTGTCTCTCTTACAAAAACGTGCAGGCAATACCTTGAAATTTATTTTTATCTAGACTAATATAAGCCTACATATTAATATATAGGGAAAATTGTTCTCTGGGAAATTTACCAGCAATTTAAATGATAAACAACTGAAAGAGAAAAGCACTATGAGTAAAATACATAGTACACATTATTGACTTCATTATGTGATGTTAGATATGTCAATTTAAATGTAGCTCAATGACAAATATAATAAAAAAAATCACTTTATTCACAAATTGGAGGGTTTTCCCAATCTAGAATTCTGCCTACAGATTGTTGGTTATGTTCTTAGAGGTCAGTTCCATTGCCTTAAAATAACTGCATCAGGTCCAAACACCTTAACCTGACAGCCAAGACCAGTGGTCGGCAAACTGCGGCTTGTGAGGCACATGCGGCTCTTTGGCCCCTTGAGTGTGGCTCTTCCACAAAATACGGACTTCTGCGCATGGGCCACAAAGTTTCAATCGCACTGCACGTACGCGCCCGCACGTGGTATTTTGTGGAAGAGCCACACTCAAGGGGCCAAAGAGCCACATGTGGCTTGCAAGCTGCAGTTTGCTGACCACTGGCCTAGGCCATTAGAGTTTGTCACTTACTTTGTGAGAACAATTTCATGAATCATGACAAACTTTGAGATTAGAATAGAATAAAAAATCAGAATGTATTATTCTTGTGAAGGGTAAGTACTATTTCATGAACTTTGGTTTCTTTCACATGTGAGCATGTGAACTGGGTTGCACCAAAATCTCTTTGTTATTGTGGTTGTAGTCAGAGTTTGAAGACAATTGCTCACAAGAGCCATCTTACCAATTCTTGCCTCTGTTTTAAATTCAGATCTTCAACTTCCTTAAAAACCAAATGTGGCTGTCATTCTTTAAGAAGCCTCAACAGATCCTATTAACCATTTAAAAGTGTGCAGTTCAGTGACATTTAGTAGTTACAGTGTTTTGCAACTATCAGCTCTAACTACTTCCAAGACATTTTCACCACCCTGAATTTCAAACTTTTTACCCCAAAGGAAAATTTGAAATGATTTTCAGGTCTCAGGGAACTCCTGAGTAAAAGTGATTTCTACAGCCAATCCATGAGTTATAGATATAATATCTCTTTTGAGTAAAGAGTAATAGTTTTCTGTGGATTTGTTGATTTTGGCCAACTTATTCATCTACTTTGTGTGGTTTCCCTTTGCCACAATGGATATCAACTCTAATGCAAGTGGCAGTGTAGTAGAGGGAACTTCAAGGTGTTTTTTTTTCTTATGGTAAAATTTCCTACTTAATATTTCCCCCCTTTCCCTTACTGGAATAAGCCCAAGAATCCTCGAATAGTTTCTACTATAGAGGGTGCTATTAGGTATGAGATATAGTGTAGCATATGAGCAAGAGTAGGTTTTTCCCCTATTTAAAACTAAAAATGATTTATAGCCACCTTTTCTTTTTAAAAAAAGTATATTTTTATTGATTTTTAGAGAGAAGAGAAGGGGAGGGGGAAGAGGAGGCAGTAGGGAGAATCATTGATTAGGTTGCCAACCAGGGGTCAAACCTGCAACCCAGGTATGTGCCCTCACCCAGGAATCAAACTGTCAACCTTTTGGTGCACACGATGACTCTCAAATAACTGAGCCACTCAGGCCAGCCTAACTGGCTTTTCTTGAGAAACAAGTAAGTAGTTAAGCTTAGGTTACCTTTCTTTTCTTTTTTAATTTTTGTGTTTTGTTAATTCTCATCCGAGGACACCTTTCCATTGATCTTTAGAGAGAGTGCAAGGAAGGAGGAGAGATAGAGAGAGAGAAACGATGTGTGAGAGACACATCGATTGGTTGCCCCCTGCATACTCCCCAACCATGTATAAAATTCTTAAGGCAGAATAATACATTTCTGTTAAATAACTGTTTTAATCCAAGATAGGATTTACTTTTTCAAAAAGTTGGCTCAGTTGATTTAATTTAAATAAAGGTTGTGAATTCATTTTAATTAATGCTGCTTACAACATGAAAATATATAAGCTCATAGCAGTACTTTTTATAATAACCAAAAGATGGAAACAACCCAATGCCCATCAATAAAATGTGTTATATTCATACAATGGAATATTATTTGGCCATATTAAGGAATGAAATACTGATACATTTACAACATAGATGAACCTCAAAAACATGCTACAAACAATATGCAAAGACTGTAGATTATATGATCTAATTTATGTGAAATGTGTGGAATAGGCAAATCTATAGAGACAAAAAGTATATTAATGGTTGCCTAGACCTGTTAGGGGTAACGGAAAAAATGAGAAGTGACTGCTAATGGTATGGGGTACCTTTTTGGAATGATGGAACTGTTCTAAAATTAGATTATGGTAATGATTACATAACTTGGCAATTATAGTAAACTCCATTGAACTGTATATTTTAGATGGGTAAACTTTATTATATACTAGAGGCCTGGTGCACAAATTCATGTACAGTGGTGGGGTGGGGGGAGCAGCCCTTCACCCCGTAGGGATCGGGCCTAAATCAGCAGTCGAACATCCCTCTCACAATCCGGGACTCCTGGCTCCTAATCGCTTGCCTGCCTGCCTGCCTCATCACCCCTAACTGCCTCTGCCTTGGCCCCCGCCGCCGTGACTTTTTCCAGAAGGATGTCCAGAAGATGTTTGGTCTAATTAGCATATTACTCTTTTATTAGTATAGATAGGTTATACCTCAATAAAACTGTCTATATATATACATATACATATACATATACATATACATATACATATACATATACATGTATTTAAAACTAAACCATTCAATCGTTCGACATACAATGACCACCAGGGGAAGATGAGTGCCAGATGCTGGGCTCATGACTGGTGAGTGCAGCTGCAGCAGCGTGAGCCTCTCCCACCTCCGCTGGCAGTGCTACCAAGTGACAGGTGCAGCAGGGCCAGGATGAGTGGGAACGGCGAGGTGCCCAGCCCAGGCTCGGGCTCCTCCCCAGCTGCCTGCTGCTTCACACACTACTCTATCCCCTGAGGGGTCCCGGATTGCGAGAGGGTGCAAACTAGGCTGAGGGACCTCACTGGTGCACGAATTCATGTACTGGGCCTCCAGTTAATAAATAAATAGCTAAAGATAGGAGTTGGTAGGAAATTGCTGGGCAGACAAACAATAGGTATTTATGGTGCCAGTTCACAAAATGGTATTGATTTAAAGTATTCTGTTACTTGTTCCCATTATTATTGAAATGTCCCTGAAAATCACATTATTTCAGACCAGGCCACTTCTTTTTTTTAATATATGTATTTTTATTGATGTCAGAGAGGAAGGGAGAGGGAGAGAGAGATAGAAACATCCATGATGCGAGAAAATCATGGATTGGCTGCCTTCTGCATGCCCTCTACTGAGGATTGAGCCCGCAACCCAGGCATGTGCCCTTGACTGCAATTGAACCCAGGGCCCTTCAGTCTGCAGGCTGATGCTCTATCCACTGAGCCAAAACAGGGCGACCAGGCCACTTCTTGAAGCTGCCATTATAGTTTGGAAACGAGATAATATTCCATGGGTTCAGAAATCAGGGTCACTTTGCCTGTTCAGGGAATCAAACACCCAACTTTGCTCACTTTTGTATTCTGTCCTGAACTTCATAGCTGTGCCACTTAGGATACTTTTGGCTGTAAGTAACAGAATACCTGGCTAACAGTGGCTTAAGCCAAATTAATGGTTTCATATAACAAGAACTCTAGAGGGTGGCAGTGTCAGGTTTAAGCAGTGGCTGATGAATGTCGTAAAGGATTCAGACTCTTTTTATCTCTTCATTCTGCCATCTTCAGAACATGCTTTTTTCTTTGTTAGACTTGTGTCCTCATGGTTGCAAGATGGTTGTCCCAGTTCCACATTTCACAACTTCCCATAACCATGTTCAAGATAAGCAGGAAGGAGAGGGAGAGAGAAAGGCTCTCATATCAGAAAACATAATGTTTCCCAGCACCCCAGTTAGCTTCTGCCTTCCACCGTATTATCTAAAATTGAGTCACATGGCTGTCCTTTGCTACAAGGGGCGTTGGGAACTTGGTTTTTCTCTATGTATTTTTGTTCGCTGGACATATGTCCACAGAGACCATGACCCTGTGACCTCAGAATGGTGATGTTGTAGAAAGAGTGAGGAGCCGGCAGGCTGTGCCCAGGTGAGAAGTGGTGGCTGATGACAGGCTTGGCCACAGCTCCACACGTGTGACTTCTTCACGTGCCCTCTTGCCCAGGGAACGAGTCTGCGTCCTCAGCATGGCGCCTGCAGGAGGGAACCAGCAA
>NW_006284850.1:448033-468384 GCF_000327345.1 Myotis davidii
GCAAACTTTGCCACAGCAGCCACAGACTCAGTATGTGAGTCTAGAGCAGCCGTGGGCAAACTACGGCCCGCGGGCCGGATCCGGCCCGTTTGAAATGAATAAAACTAAAAAAAAAAAGACCGTACCCTTTTATGTAATGATTTTTACTTTGAATTTATATCAGTTCACACAAACACTCCATCCATGCTTTTGTTCCGGCCCTCAGTCCAGTTTAAGAACCCATTGTGGCCCTCGAGTCAAAAAGTTTGCCCACCCCTGGTCTAGATGCTCTTTTCAGCCTTAGCATCCCTTTATTAAAAACTTTTTGTTTGTGTTTTATAATTATATAAGTGACGCATGAGTACATCCTAATGGAAAACAAGCCTAATAACCCAGTTAAACCAGTATGCTCACTATCTGTCCTTTGAATATATTTTGGACTTTCCCACTCAATTATTGGTTTACTTACCCACTTCCCTGACAGCATGCGCTTCCTCTTTCCATATAGATCTTAGCCTTCCCTGGAAACTTGGCTCTAATCCCCTCTCCTCATTAAAGCTTTCCCTGATCGTGTCAGCAAGAGCCTTCTCTTTGTCTACATAACCCTAAACACTCCTTTTGTCCAGGCCACTCATTTACTGCTTTATTGCCTGTGTTGTGTTTTATGTTCTTTTTTGTGCGATTTGGCATTCCTCAGCGGAGTGAGAAACGGATTGATTGCTCTTTGGGTGCCTGTCAGTTGTGCTTGTCTACCTGCAGCAGCCACGCCTAAAAACCAGAGGGGATCACCACAGCTTGGGAGAGTCATCTCTAGGGCTAGCTTCTTGTTGTGTTTTCCACCACTGCGGTGGAACAAAAGACATATTTCTTATTTTAGCAAGAGTGAATATAAAAGAGGAAGAAAGTCATTTGCTTTAGTGGCTAAATAGGTCTTAAGCCTCCCAGGATGCGTGCCTTATATGAAGTGGCCTGGACAGCACGAAGCTGTACCATGCACAGTGCAGCTCAAACCCTTTCTGGGGCCTATTGTGCCTGCACAGAGACATGGCTCTTCTCCTTGTTGGCATACAGTTTGGCTTTTCTTCCAGAAATATTCCAGTCATATTTTTCTCTGAGCTTTCATCAGACGGGACCTTCTAGTAGACCAGTCTCCCAACAACAGGATTACAGATACGCACTAGTGCAAATGCAAAGGGATTTCTTGGGCCATTTCCTGAATTTATCATGTTCCTACAGTTGTAGAAAGGGCAGAACCAGCTGTGTGTGTGTGTGTGTGTGTGTGTGTGTGTGTGTGTGTGTGTGTAAAACTCTCCAAAGCAAAGAGAAGGGAGAGGTGAGCATTTTTACTTCCTCATTAGTCAGGCCTTAGAATACCAGAATTCGACCTGGCAACTCAACTGTGACAAAGTAAGCAGCTTGGCCAGTTAAAGGCTACATACATTGTTTGTTTTCCTAACTATGTATTGGGCATCCCAAAGGAGGGAATGGTCGCAATTGCCAGAGTGTGGGGGAAGATAAGGTCAATTCACATGGCTTGAGGGTTGATTTAGACTGTGTTTTCTTCTTCACATGAGCTTGGTAATTGAAGCAGATGTTTGACAATTTATAGGACTATTTCCATCTCTTTTTTGGTGTGACTAGTCATTTATTGCTTATCTGTTCATGTTCATACTTAATACTTTATGAAGGTCACCTGAGTGGAACCTCTCCCTAGTTACCAAGGAAAGTGGACTCTCTCTTTCCTTTTATTGGTGCTTAAAATTTTTATTGAGATCACTGTAAATTCACAAGCAGCAAGAGATCATAAAGAGAGAGCATGTGTATCCTTTATCCAGTTTCTCATTGGTAACATTTTGCAAAACTATCATATAATAACATAACTAGGATATTAACATTAATATAATCCACCAGTCTTATTCAGATTTCCCCAGTTCTACTTGTACTAGACTCAATCCTTTAAAAGCAGGACAGATATTAGTACTGTAGAATGCCTTTTACAGCCACCAACAGTGTGTGTATACTTAGTCTAATCTGTACATTTCACCACATGTGTAGGTTACTGCAACCATCACAACAGTGAAGATGTAGAATGGTTCCATTATCACAAAGATTCTTCCTGCTACCCTTATATAACCATATCTATCTTCTCATCACCCCTACCCCCATTACCCCGCCACAACATCCTCACTTCTGGCAATGACTAATCTATTTTCCATGTCTAAAATATTATTATTTTGAAATGTTATATAAATAGAATCATAAACTGTGTACCTCTTGGGATTATTATTTTTTCATTTGGCATAATTCCCTGGAGATTTATCCAGGTAGTTGTGTATATCAGTTTTCATTCATTTTTATTGCTGAGTAGTACTCCATGTATATATGCACAGTTTCTTTACTGCAAGTAATGGTATACCTGACTAATAGAAGCTTAAGCAAACAAGGATTTCTTTTTTTCTTCCCAAGCAGGAAGTCTGGAGGTGGGTGGTTGCTGGCATACATTTAAATTTTCAATTTGGTCTGAGCCAGCATCATGCCCATGATCCCATGGTAGCTACTGTAGCTCTAGTCATCATGTATGCATCTCAAGGCAAGAAGAGGAGAGCTAGGGGCAGCGTCACCTGCATTTGTCCCTTGGCTTGAGGGGACAAAAGCCTTTTCCAGAATCCCAGAACAGACTTCTGAAAAGGAGGCTGAGGAAACAAGTGCAGTATTTCGCATTTTCTGAGTTATAAATGGTGACTGGCGATGGAGAAGGAATCTGGGAATGGATGTACTAATAATCAGCTACAATGAGCCAGTGATTTTAATGGACTCTTGAGGAAGTCTTTAGCATTCTTTTTATTGACTGGTGCTTTGAATTTAATTATTTAGAGAAAAAAATCAGAGTTTTCTGAGGAAGGGGCTACATATCTTGCTGGATCTTGTTGATTTAAATTTTATTTTCCACTCTACTGATTTAAGTACATTATCTATAATAATAAAAGGGTAATATGCTAATTAGACCAGACATCCTTCCTGATGAAGCCGAGGCTGGAGGGAAGCTAGCCCGGGTCCTGGGTGCCTGTGGGTGCCCAGGAGGAGGGAAGCCCGGGTCCCGGGTGCCAGAGGGAAGCTGATGCCGGCAGCCGGGGGTAGGAAGGCTTGCTCTTGCATGAATTTCCATGCATTGGGCCTCTAGTTAAATATATAAAATGAATCTTATTGTTATATTGAGTTGATGGCTAAGAATCATGAGCCCAACACTTTTCCAAGTTAGGTTTGGAAAAGAGAAGAAAATTAGCTTAAAAATGTTTGAAGTTTTCTTTGACATAGCTTTTTATTTTTACATTTGTGGTTTCTTTTTAAGTGATTTAGCTTTATTAATAAGTAATGGTAGCTTTCATGCTCTTATGGTCCTGAGTTCTAAGATTTTGCTATACTTGAAGCAATTTTGTTGTTATTTTCTCTGGGAGGTTCACAGTATTCACGGAGTGACTTCTTTTTCTCTCTATAAAAGTGCACAAAAGATAAAAAGAAAAAATGAATTTCTAAAATCAATATGATATAGAAGGAGAAGTAATAAACTATTCATTGGAACAGAAGCAAACTAGTCCCAAACCTGATCAGGTAGGAGTATCTAAGAATGATAGTTTTAGGTAATTCTACATTATATTTTCCATTGCCTGCAAAAAGTAGTTAGAAATATATTGTTAACATACATTGAAATATAAATTATTACTAGCTCTCTTCAATCCCCGAATTTTCAATAACTGCTGGTGGCTGTAAAAGGCTTTCTACAGCACTCTCTAATCTCTGTCCTGCTTTTAAGGGATTGAGTCTGGGTACACTAGGTCACGATGGTGGTCATTTTTATTATTATATTTGTCAAAAGCAAAAGTATTCATTAAACTCAGATGACTTAAACAAGGGAAGGTCTACCACTCTTCTCTAAGAGGAAATAATGAATGTGAGGCCTAATGCTTAAGGCTCAGGCATTGACTTTACACTCCGGATTCATCACTTAAACTAGTTGAGTGAGCTTGGGAAAATTACTTAAACTCTCGGTGCCTGAGCCTCCCATGTATAAAACGGGGATAATGCTAAAGCATATTCAGGTATCAGCTCTGAGAATGAAAAGCATTGAATGCATCTAAAGTACTTAGAACAGTGCCACACATGTTAGCTATGATGGCTACAGGAATGATATTCCTGTGTGTAAAGATAGATCTCTAGCTAATGGTAGCTCTAAGGAGCAGTCATGTTCTTAGGAAGCACCTCACTGTTCCTGCTTTTGTCCTGTGGTTGTTAAGCATCTGAGTTTTGGAGTACAGCCTAGAAAGAAACAAAGAGACTCTGATGCTGGAGCTCGGAAAGAGAGGTAATAGGTGGATAAACAACTCATGCTGATGACTACAGACTGCTTCTCAGTTTGGGTTAGCTTTATGGTTTTCTATAGTGGCCCTGACAACTTATTGATTACTCATTAGTCAAGATTTAAAAATATATTTTATTGATTTCAGAGAGGAAGGGAGAGAGAGAGAGAGAGAGCGAGAGAGAGAGAGAGAAAAGAGAGAAACATCCATGATGAAAGAGAATCACTGATCGGTTGCCTCCTGCATGCCCCACATTGGGGATCGAGCCCACAACCCGGGCATGTGCCCTTGACAGGAATCGAACCTGGGACCCTTCAGTCTGCAGGTTGACGCTCTATCCACTGAGCCAAACTGGCTAGGGCACTCTTCCAGTCTTTAGCAACACAAAAGTGGTGTTTGTATCAGCTATTAATCTGATGTGAAAGATCAAGGGGATCTGGATTTGGCCGCTGCTTTTCCAGGAGCAGTGTCAGAATGGGAGGGGACCCCAGAGGTTGAGATAACAGGGGGCCCTGAATCTGGGGGTGCTATGATTCTGACATTATCATTTGCTAAGACATTTGCCTATTATCTTTGGAGTGAGACTGACCACCACTTCACAGTCACTAGGGCAAAGGGCAGGTTGCCATGTGATCCTAAGAGATTATAATGGCCAGATTTCAAGTTTGTGTGTGTGTGTGTCAGGAAGGGCAAACATTTGAAACAGAGGCTTTATGGAATTTTACATTATACTAAACAAATCCTCAAGCAATAAGTTTTCAAAGTATAGAATTTTGAATTGAAATTTTAAGTTAATATTCTGATAGTGCAGAAACGGAATTTCGGTTCATATGCAGGCGTCACTAATTACCATGCAATTGTGGGCATGCTAGTTTACCTCTCTCTGCCTTGGTTTCCTCATTGGTAACATGTCAGTAATAATACCTATAAACTAGTTTTGTGATGGTGAAGTTAGATAATGTATATAAAGCCCTTAGTAAAGAGTCTACTCTAGCTCATGGTAAGTGGTCAAAAATGGTAGTCATACTGTTTTTTGTTAAAGTTTTAAAATTCTTTTATATATCTAAATCTTACCTTATAAGTAAGATTGTAGGTTTCTTCTTTAGGGCAAGGGTTGTGAGTCTTGTTTATTTTAACTAGTGTATCTGGAACAAATCTAGGAATATAATAGATGCTTAAGTAATATTTACTAGTGTGAACTGAGGTGAGTTTGTGATCACTCCCAAAATACTTGCTTTAAAAGAGGGAATAAATATTGCTATATAATTATGTATTCCAGCATTCATTTTAACCAAATCATCTTTTGCTTTGCTATGGTGATTTGGGACCAACTTGTGGCAACCTGAGTGTGTGTGTGGTTGTGAGTGTGACAGGGAGTGGGGAGGCTGGTTGAGGTGATGTCAATGGATTCTCTAAGGCACAGAACTAGCCTGCAGCTCACCATCCTGACCATTGCCTCTAGCTTTCCTCCTGCAGCCCGAGCTGGGCTGTTTATGTGCTCAGAGCAACTGTTGTGGCCGGACTCCCCTGGGCAGGGCTGCTCAGGCCCTTTCCCATTCTTCTAGGCTGCCTTCACTACAAGAGGAAATGAGATATTTTCCTTTTAAATATTGTTTAGTTTATTATTTTTATTGAGGTCTAATGGATATATAACATTATGTTAGTTGCGGGTACACAATGTAATGATTCGATATTTGTATATATTGCAAAATGACCACCACAATGTCTAGTTAACATTTGTCATCATACATAGTTACAGGATTCTTTTTCTTGTGATGAGAACTTTTAAGATTTACTCTCTTGGCACTTGTATACTTACAATACAGTATTGTTCACTGTAGTCACTATGCTGTACATTATATCCCATGACTTATTTATTTTATAATGGGACAGTTTGTACCTTTGAGCCCCCTTTGCTCATTTCACCCACCCCCCCAAACCTTTCACCTCTTGTAACCACCAATCTTTTCTGTGTATCTGTGAGCTATTTATTTTTCAGATTCCAAATATAAATGAGATCATATGATATTTGTCTTTGTCTGACATATTTCACTTAGCATAATGTACTCAAGGTCCACCCATGTTCTATTATAGATATCACGTTTGCTTTATCTATTCATCTAGTGGTGGACACTAAGGTTGTTTCAGTGTCTTGGCTATTGTAAATAATGCTGCGATTTGAACATGGGGATGTATATATTTTTCAAATTAATGTTTTCATTTTCAGGTAAATAACCAGGAGTGGAATTGCTGGATCACATGATAGTTCTATTTTTAGTTGTTTTTTTCTGAGGAACCTTCATCCTGCATGCCATAGGGGCTGCACCAATTTATATTCTTACTAACAGTGTATGCGGGTTTCCTTTTTCCACATCTTTGCCAATACTTGTTATTTTTTGATAATCACCATTGCAACTGGTGTGAAGTGATATCTCATTGTGGTTTTAATTTGCATTTCCCTGATAATTAGTGATGTTGAGCATCTTTTCATATATTTGTTGGTCATTTGTATGTCTTTTTTTTTTTTTGGAAAAATGTCTTCTCAGATCTATTTTTAACTTGGATTTATTTTTGCTGTTAAGCTATATGGGTTCTTTATGCATTTTAGATTAGCCCCTTATCAGATATATGATTTGCAAGTATTTTCTCTCATTCAGTAGGTTGCCTTGAAACAAGAAAACACAAGCAAAGAGACAAAGTCTTTTTGAATTCCCACTCAGACTTCCCTGCCAGTGCATCATGCTTTGCAAGAGACAATTGCCCTGGCTGTATAGAGTCCTGTCAAAGTGTTCAAGTTCAAGCAGCAAATTCAGGATAGTGATTACCTCTGAAGATAGAGGCAAGGGCATAAGCTCTGATAGAGGGCGTCAGTTGTATCTAAAATGTTATATTTTTATGCAGGGCTATGGGGTATGTCAGTGTTCATTTTGATATGATATATGCTATTTATTGTATCAGATATTGTATTGTCATGGATATTATATTATGTTGAGTTTTCTATCATTTTTATGTCTATATTATATATAATAATACTGTATTTTTGAATATTTTCAGATTTTATATGTGTGGAATTATCAGGTTTTATGTTCCCTTTTAATACCTATTTTTTGCTTGAATTTTTTTGAGATTTGTTCATATTAATATTCCATTTTATAAAGAGATCATTGAGGTATCCTTTCTGCTACTGATGGACATTTAGACTGATTCCTATTTTTCACTCATAAAACACTGCTATAACAAATCCAATATATAGTTCCTTGTGCCCAATGCAAAATATATTTCGAGGTAGACTTGCTAGCCGATAAGGCATATACACCTTTCACTTTGCTAGGTATTGTCAGAAGGATTCTTCTGCTTTACTTTCCTACTAGTGGTGTATGTGAGCTGATGTTGGCCCACATCTTTCTTAGTTCTTGGTAGCATACTCCAGGCTTTTACTTCTCTCGCCAGATCCCCAGAAAAGATGGGAGAGGAATGAGGAAGAGGGAGGGCAAGGTTCTACTATTAGGTGGAGAACGTCAGCTCTGAGGAATATCCTGTTACATTTATTTTAATGAGCAAAAGTCTTTATTCTCTGTTTTGGTGAAAATAATGTTAGACTTCTATGGGATAACTTATATTTTTACTCTGAAGTAGAGGAGGTTCCCTCCCCCGCCCCGTTTTCACTCTTTGCAAATATGCCAATTAGCAGACTAATGTTCTAAATGTTCACTTGTGGTAATAGTTATTTCTAAATGTTTTAAATAGCATGGAGCATTGGGTTTATTCTTATTGCTTTTCAAAGTTTTGAATTTGTTACAATGAATTGAATTTAAAATGTGACACAACTTTGTGGGGAAAGATTGATCATAATTATTTGTCACTCTAATACACATTTTGTACTGGGAAAAATCAATGACAGAAAATGTGTTTGCCTTTTCAGACAAATAAGAAAAATCTTAGTGAATAAGCTTGGTCATTTTATGTTGTCTCTTGTGTTCACAGGTGGGAGAGGATAAGTACAAAAGAGTGTTGGTGTCTGAAGTTCAGCATGGAAGACGTGAGATGTTGCCTTATGGGCCAAAGAAGAAGCCTAATCACAGTGCATATCCTTCAGGAGCGGAAAGTACACTACCAGCCTGGGTAGCTTTTGATAAACACGTAAGTCACATACCATGGGGAGAGGTGCAGTCTTAAAATGTGATGTGTACTAAATATTAAGTAGACTTGAGAAAATCAGAATCCTCAACGTCAATGTTAAGGCTAGTTGTTCTCAAAAGACACACTCAAGAACAAAGTATCCTAAACAAAGAAACAAACCAATGGTGCAGGACACCAAATGTTCACCTTTCTTGGCTAATGCTTATCAACCTTTCTTTTTTAAAATTAATTTATTGTTTTCAGGTATAGTTTACATTCAATATTATTTTGTATTGGTGTCAGGTGTACTCATAGTGGTTAGACAATCATATACTTTACAAAGTGTTCCTCCTGATTTTCCAGTCCCCACCTGGCACCATACAGTTACTACAATATCACTGACTGTATTCCCTACTCTGTACTTTATATCCCCATGACTATTTTGTAATTACCAATCTGTACTTCTCAATTCCTCTACTTTTTTTCACGCAGTCCTTCAACCCCCTCCTCTCTGGCAACCATCAGTCTATTCTCTGTGTCTATGAGTCTGTTTCTGTTTTATTTGTTCATTTATATTGTTTTTTTTCAGATTCCACAAATAAGTGAAATCATATGGTATTTTATCAACATTCCTCTCATCTCCTCTCTAAGATTTTCTTCTATAGATTCTAAGAGTCTGGTTAGGCTTTCACTTTTGCTTAGAGTTGCCATTAACTAAATAATTTTGTTTGATTTTGAATGTCCCTTTAGATAGCAACAGAAAGATGCCTTCTCTTCTTTTCTCCATACTAATTATGATCCCCCATCCCTGAGAACCAAAGGGTGCCATGGCAAGGGGTGTAGATGAGACAGAAAGAGGTACTATTATTAGAGAAGAGTCTGAACTTCTTAATGTGTATATTTATATATACTGGCATATTGACAGTTGACAAAGGTAATCCATTTGAATATCTTAAAAAGGGACTAAGATCAAAAGGAAAAAACCCCAAGGTGACCAGTCATTTCTCATTGCTTTATTTATTGACAACCCTGTTCACTGCCCCATGTTCTGTTCTCCAAATCAGAGCCTGTTATTAAATTATTTAGGTCCTGTAATTAAAACATAATTCAGGACTAGATAAAGAATTCAAACGCTAGTATGCTGTTTACCAGGCGGTTTGTAACATGGGTTGGTTGGCAATACTTCGATTCCATTGAAAATGTTTTCAGATTTGGTAGAAGTGACATATCCTATGCCATCAGATTAGGGCTCATCACTTTGAGCACATATTTTTTGAAGGTCAGTTCTGACACTTATGGAGATCTATCAGACTGTAGGGAAGCTGCTTTCTTGGGAAACCATCTCTACTTTGAACATGAACCAATACTTCTCTCTCTTAAAAAACTATTTTCAGTACCTGGCTCAGTGCTGGACCCAGAGTTCAGAAACAATTTCTGGGCTAATGTACTTGGGTGGATCATTTATGATTTTCTGTTAATATCAGCCTTATAGGTGGTTTGCACCCCATCATTCTAGAATATTTAATTTGCAAGGGCCAAAGAAAAGATTCTACTTTTACTTCTTGTGTCAAAAAGACATTTATGGATCATTTATGATTTTCTGTTAATATCAGCCTTATAGGTGGTTTGCACCCCATCATTCTAGAATATTTAATTTGCAAGGGCCAAAGAAAAGATTCTACTTTTACTTCTTGTGTCAAAAAGACATTTATGGATCATTTATGATTTTCTGTTAATATCAGCCTTATAGGTGGTTTGCACCCCATCATTCTAGAATATTTAATTTGCAAGGGCCAAAGAAAAGATTCTACTTTTACTTCTTGTGTCAAAAAGAGGATTATTTACAATAGTTGAAACTAATCCACTACTGAATAAGTACTGTTGTAGGTCACAAAATATTTATCTATTCTCTTGAATTTAAAGTTGAATATTCCTTTTATTTTATGTTTTTCTCAATATGTAATATGTTCCTTGCAAGCTTATTTTGCAGCCCTTTAGTTACTTATAAAATTATGTAGAATATTTCATGAAGTTGGAATAATTTTAGCTTCTAAGTACTTGAGAAAATGAAGAGCTTGCTCATTTCAAGCCTAACTAAATGCAACATAATTCTTTCAGTTATTTTATTGGTCAACTTCAATTAAATATTCATTGAGTTTTAAATGAGACACTAAGACTATGAAATATTTACATGCTATGATGAGATTGTGAACTACAGACTGGATCCTGGTTAATACCCTTAGCAAATTATAAAGCACTTTCTAGATTCGTGGTTCAACAAAACAAATCAACACCTGTTAATCATTTTTCTTAAAAATGAGACATTTTCAACTTGTTGCCAGTTTTTCCAATAGTTTTTAATCATAGCAATATATCCAGGGTTACATTCTCAAACAGTCCAAAGTAGAAATAAAGGCAGTTCCTTGGAAAGTGTATAAAAATTAATATTTGTAGTGGATGCTCTTGGCACCCATCCAGATCCACATTAAGGGTAGGGCATCTGCCTTCCCCAAATGAAGCAAGTGCTTTGGCAAACAGTTTACATTTGTAACTCTCTTATGGAGTGTTGCTGTTGGCCAATGGGCATTGCATCACTCAGAGAAGCCTGGGAGGTTACACTGGCCCCTTTACCACAAGAAGGGGCAGCAAATGGTTGACTGATTTGTCAAGGGTAAAGAGCTTGCTTCTTCAAGGTGGCACCTCTTTGTTCTGATACAAGAGGCCCATTGCACAAAATTTGTGCACTCGTGGAGGGAGGGTTCCTCAGTCCAGCCTGCACCCTCTTGCAGTCCAGGAGCCCTTGGGGAATGTCCGACTGACAACTTAGGCTCGCTCCCTGCCTAAGCTGTCAGTTGGACATCCGTAGCGCTGCTGCAGAGGCGGGAGGGGCTCCTGCCACCACCGCTGTGCTCACCAGCTGCGAGCCTGGCTTCTGGCTGAGCAGTGCTACCCCTGTGAGAGCACACTGACCATCAGGGGCAGCTTCTGCATTGGGTGTCTGCCCCCTGGTGGTCAGTGCACCTCATAGTGACTGGTTGTTCCACCGTTTGGTCTATTTGCATATTAGCCTTTTATTATATATGATGGCAGGCTCATAGTCCCTGTGCATCCAGCCAAAGCCAGACTTCACATGAGAATGCATCCTTGCTTGGCTGCTCCCCCTCACTCCCTTCCAGGTTTCTCCTAAGAGTATGTCCATAACAAATCACATGCACCTAAATCTGTTTCAAGCTCTGCTTCTGTGGAGCCTAGCCTCAGACACATCCCAGTTTTTATCCATAATTCTAAAAGTGACCACCAAAATGCTGTGTTCAGGCTGACCATCAAATTACAAGCAGAGAAGATACTATTTGCAGTCACCCAAAGGAGCCATTATTATCCTATATGGCCCCTATGGCAGACATTTCTAGCTGTTTATCTTTTATTCTCCGACCCCTCCTCATCTCAGGGAGAGAACACCAGTTTTATTCAGGCTGGAGATGTGACCACTTACAAGTGTTCACTGCCCCAGGCTACTTGCAGCTAGGCACGCCACATGACTCACTCTGGCCAGTGATATATGAGTTAAGGTTTATTGGGTGTGGCTCCTGCAAATGTTTTTTTTAATTAAAAGAGTTAGGCTCAGCTGACAATTTTTCACGCCCTTTGCCCTACCTTTGTTTTCCTGTCTGGAACTAGGACATAATTCCTCAGGGCACAGCAGCCACCTTGTGAGCACTGCCAATATAAAGGAGATCTAGGGCTCTGCTACCATCATGGAGCCACTATTTCCAGGCCCAGGCTGTCTCTCCCTGGACTTCTTGTTACATGAGAAAAAAATCAATCCCTATTTCAGAGATTCTCATCCCAAGGAGGCCTTTAGAAATGTGCGAAGGTGTTTGGGGTTGTAACAATGACTAGGAGCAGCACTGGACTAGATGAGGTGAATGAGGCACTTGCCTTGGGTATAAAATTTAAAGGGCAACCCAAAACTCAGTAATCAAGCCAGATAATATTGTAATGAAATATAAAAATCAAAATTAATGCAAAAACTTCATGATGAACAAAATGCCAACTTCAATATGGTTTTATTGATTTCAGAGAAGAAGGGAGAGGGAGAGGGAGCTATAAATATCAATGATGAGAGAGAATCATGGATCAGCTGTCTCCTGCACGCCCCACACTGGGGATCAAGCTTGCAACCCATGCATGTGCCCTGACTGGGAATCAAACTGTGGTTCATAGATCGATGCTCAACCATTGAGCCATGCCGCCGGGAAAAATGCCAACATTTTAAAGACAGGATCAGTGCTATGCTTAGCTATATTAGAGCTTGAGGCAAAAGGAAAAAAAATAAGTAATACTGATTCCATCTTTATTTAACATTTGGCATCATGGATATTTTTGCATTAATTTTTATGTTTTAAATCACCTTGCTCTAGGGCCAGCCCTAAGTGGGAGGTGCTGCTGCTATTAGGTTGCTGGGGGCCAACTAGGATTTTACATCCTGCAATGTGGGAAGGGCAACTGGAACTGGAGAGAATGTTCTACCTAAAATGCCAATTGAGAAACACAGTTTTACTTGATTAAAACTCCTGGCATTGGCCGAATTATGCAAACACCCAAACATAATTTTGCTTGATAACACACCCACCTTCCAAAGACTATTTATTTTATTAATTTCATTTAAATATAAATAAGCACCTATTCACTCACACCAATTAGTTGCAGTCATCATCCCAGCACCTCCACAAGGAAGGAGCAAATCTGGATTTGTTCTTATTCTATAAATGAGGAATTGTTTATAAGAAGTGGGGAACTGTATTAAAGGGCCACGGCGTCAGGAAGGTTGAGAACCACTGCTCCAGGGCTTCCCAACTCTGATGATTTTAAAGGAGGTTTTCTTTATTTTCCCATAGCTAACTAACGGTAATTGTGGCTTAGTCACTGTATCTCTCTGAGCCTCATTTTTCTTGACTGTAATGTGAAGTTTGGCTAGCTGATTACGAACGACATTTTACCACTAGCAGCCTATGCCTATGACTAAAAGCAAATTCATTTCATCCTAGAACTGAGCCCAGACCCTGGATCTCCTGGCCTGGGGCTCTTTCTAATTATACCAGGCACATATTGCTTCATTATTAATTTAAATTTGGCATTTCATAGTTTATGATATGCCGTTCTTGCTATTGTATATGATCTATCATTAGATGCTGTTGTAAAAAGTCAGACTAGTTAGAAATTTCCAAATGACAATGTTTTTATGTGACTTTTATCTACATGTTAAGTAGCATTTACATCGACTCTACAATTATGCTCTCATTTCTTTTCATTTTTCAATGGGTCCTATTTAGCCTAATTTGTTTGCTATTTTGCAAATGACTCTATTATAGTAAAGTGGCAGGATAAAGGTTGATCCTATGGGATATGAATGCATTTAAGAATGATATTTTATTTTTCCATCTATTATGAACATAATTATAATCAAACCTACTGACCACAGAAATAGACTTTTAATAACTTTGTATTCATTGGTATTGGGCTTATGGTGAGCTGATTATTTATGTAGTACTGTATGAATCTCTATGCTTTGAACAATATAAAGATAAAATTTAAAGTATAATTTGATCTCTTAGGTCACCTTGATTTTTTTTTAATTGAATGAGTTGGTTTATTACTCATTGCAATGAGGGAAAACACACACCCTTAGTAACCACAGGATGTCTAAGTGAGCAGGTATTAGAAAAGGTTTACCTATAGGATTGGGGCTTGCGTTATGTAATTTTGGGGAAGGCTTAAGGAAGGGGGGCCTTGCTCTGGATTGGTTGCTATTAAGAAACAGGGGTACTTCTCTGATTGTGTATCAATGAAACTCACTTATAATATAGACTAGAGGCCTGGTGTACAAATTCGTGCATGGGTGAGGTCTGGCCTGCCCGCCCCGATGGGGGCCCATTGAGCTGGGCTGGCGGGGGGTGGGTAGAGGTTGTGTGCGGTTGGCTGGCTGGCCCCGCCCCCAATTGGAGTGTTGGGGGTGGATCGGGGGCAGGGCCAGCTGGGAGGAGGGGCCGAGGGTGATTGGCCGGCTGGGGGGAGGGGCTGTGGGCAGTTGGCCAGTGGGCCCCGCTCCCGATCAGGGTTGGGGGATCGATCAGGGGCTGGGCCGGCTGGGGGGAGGGTGGCGATCAGGGACTGGATCAGGCTGATTGGCTACCACAGTGCACGTCATAGCCACCAGTTGTTTTGGTTGTTCCGCTGCTCCGGTCATGGCTTTTATATATATATACTAGAGGCCCGGTCATGAATTCATGCACGGTGGGGTCCCTCGGCCTGGCTGGTGATTGAGGCCTATCAGGGCCAGCTGGGTACGGGGAGGAACCCCAGGAGGTTGGCCTGCTGGCCCCCCCAATCAGGGCCTTTTGCAGGGGGCAGCTGGCAATGGGGAAGGACCATGGGAGGTTGACTGGCAGGTCAAGGGAATGGGCCGCAGGAGGTTGGCTGTGGGAGCGCACTGACCACCAGGGTACAGTTTCTGCATTGAGCATCTGCCCCCTGGTGGTAAGTGCGTGTCATACCAACTGGCTGACTGGTCGTTCCAGTCATTCCAGTCATAACGGTCACTTAGGCATATATATATATATGGACTAGAGCAGCAGTCGCCAACCTTTCGGACCTCATGGACCACCAGTGGACCATGGACCACTGGTTGCCGACCACTGGACTAGAGTAAAGCTACAGCTTTAATTGGGAAAGAAGCAGCTGTCACTCCTCTGAGCTAGGAGAGGGGGATGTTTGACATTTTATGGCTTAGACAGTGTTCATGTTCAGTCTGTGTTCAGATGTGGTTACGGAGTGGTCTTGTTTTTGTTTTGATCCAGATTGGCCTTGTGGAGGTTGGCGTTCTCTGAAAGTATTCATATGCAACAGGAGAATACCAAAGCTTTTCTGTAGCTGCCAGCCCAACATGTAGCAAGGCCAGCTGATAGTGCCAAGTGGGCTCCTGAATGTCAGGGGCTACTTTTCTCTTTCTCACCCCAAACCAGCCAAAATTTTAAATTTTTCTATAGCGAGATCAAGGAGCAATCCAGTACATTAGAATTACATATGATTAGCAAAGAAAAATACATGAATATGGATTTCTGAAGTTTTGCCTGAAGCCAATTAGGAATGTTATAAAATACAAGAGACTTGGTGCACAAAAATTCATGTATTCAGGGGGGGTCCCTCAGCCCAGTCCGCACCCTCTCACAATCTGGGACCCCTTGGGTAGGGTTCCTAGGCCTGGCCTGAGATCAGGGCCTATCGGGGCTTTCCTTCCCCCTTCTGCAGGCAGCTGGCCCCAAGTGGTGATCGCTGGCTGGCCACACAGCTGCCACAGAGTCGCTGCCAGTGGCTTGGACCTCCCTCTTTCTTTGCTGGGGGGTGGGGTCAACCCTGCAAGAGGCCATCTACCTACCTGATTGCCCCTAACCACTGGCCTGCCTACCTGATCACCCTTAACCGCTGGTCTGCCTGCCTGATCACCCCTAACCACTCTGTCTGCCCACCTGATCGCCCCTAACTGCTTGCTTGGGTGCAGAGCCAGCCCAGTGAGGGGCCATCTGCCTACCTAATTGCCTCTAACTGCTCGCCTGCCTACCTGATCACCCCTGACTGCTGGTCTTCCTGCCTGTAACCCCTAACCACTCTGCCTGCCTGCCTGATCGCCCCTAACTGCTTGCTTGGGGACGCAGCCAGCCTGGTGAGGGGCCGTCTGCCTATCTGATTGCCCCTAACCCCTCGCCTGCCTACCTGATCCCCCCTAACCGCTGGCCTGACTACCTGATCCCCCCTAACCGCTGGCCTGACTACCTGATCCCCCCTAACCGCTGGCCTGACTACCTGATCCCCCCTAACCGCTGGCCTGACTACCTGATCCCCCCTAACCGCTGGCCTGACTACCTGATCCCCCCTAACCGCTGGCCTGACTACCTGATCCCCCCTAACCGCTGGCCTGACTACCTGATCCCCCCTAACCACTCTGCCTGCCTGCCTGATCGCCCCTAACTGCTTGCTTGGGGACGCAGCCAGCCTGGTGAGGGGCCGTCTGCCTATCTGATTGCCCCTAACCACTCGCCTGCCTACCTGATCACCCCAACCGCTGGTCTGCCTGCCTAATCACCCCTAACCACTCTGCCTACCTGCCTGATTGCCCCTAACCACTTGCTTGGGGGCAGAGCCAGCCTGGCGAGGGGCCATCTGCCTTCCTGATCTCCCCTAACCGCTGGCCTGAGTACCTGATCTCCCCTAACCGCTGGTCTGCCTACCTGATCACCCCTAACCACTCTGCCTGCCTGATCACCGCTAACCACTCTACCTACCTGATCACCCCTAACCACTTGCTTGGGGGCAGGGCCAGCCTGGTGCAGGGCTGTCTGCCTACCCGGTGCCTCTAACCACTGCCCTGCCTACCTTATCGCCCCTAACCACTTGCCTGCCTGCCTGATCACCCCTAATCACTCTGTCTGCCTGCCTGATCACCTCTAACTGCTTGCTTGGGGGCGGAGCCAGCCCAGTGAGGGGCCTTGGTGGTTCTGGTCTCTGGTCGTTCTGCTTAATGTGACTGGTCTTTTATTATATAGGATAATCAGATTATTAAAGAAGATAGAGCTCTTCCCTCTTTTTAAAACCTGGAGTTCAGTAATTAGACAAAATTTTAAGACCCTGCCCTCAGGCCAAACATTAGCCCAAAGTTAAAATTGTCTTTTTGACAATTTAAACTTGAGTAGATACCACTACATACCCATTAGGATGTATATAATTTTAAAAGACTGTCAAATACTAAGTGTTGGCAAGAATGTGGAAAAACTGGAACTTTCATACATTCCTGATAGGAATGTAAAATGATACTGATATTTTGGCAGTTTTTTAAATAGTTAAAAATGTAATGTTTACAACATGACTCAGTAGTTCCACTCCTACATATCTTTCTAAGAGAAATTAAAATATATATTCACATAAAGCTTCATGGCATCATTATTCATAATAGTCCCAAACAGGGAACAACCCATCAACTGATGAATGGATAAACAAAATGTGTTATAGCCACGTAATGGAAATTATTCAGCAATGAAAAGCAACTATGGTATATATTACAACATGGGCAAGCCTCAAAAACATATCAAGTGAAAGAAAGCAGATAAAGAAGACTTCGTATTGTATGATTCCATCTATCTGAAATCCTAGAAAAGGCAAATACATCAGAGGAAGCAGATCCATAGTTGCCTAGGCTGGCAGGGGGAGAGGGAAATTTTAGGGGGTGATGGAAATGGCCTAAATTGGATTGTGACTATAAATTTTGAACAGTTGAACTGTATACTTACAAGAGGTAAATCTTATGCTATATTAATTGTAGTTTAATATATTAGTTTACTAGGACTGCTGCCATAGACTGGGTGCCTTAAACCACAGAAATTTATTTGCTTACAGTTCTGGAGGTTGGGAGTCTAAGATCAAGGTGCTGGCTGGTTGGTTTCTCGTAAGGCCTCTCTCCTTGGCTTGCAGATGGCTGCCCTCTTGCTACCTCTTCACATGGTTGTCCTTTGTGCACACTGACTAGTTTTTGAGCATAAAATATTTGTTATTTGCAACATTTTAGTTTACAAGTTGGAACTAATTGTTGCTATTTGATTTGTGACTTATAGGTTAGATTGATTTATACTATGTTTTGAATTTTTAATCTATAGAGTAATGTTTATTTATGTACTTTCCCCTTCTAAATTCAGATCAGATGCAAGTTTATTGGAAACATTAAAAAATTATTTGCCTTCCTCAATTTTGTATTTACAAGATTCTGCCCTATAGTAAGCTTACTCCTTTGATGGTGGGTGAGAGTTTCTATGTACTCTTTTTCCAGCTTTCCCCAATGATAACATAGTATATAACCATAGTGCATTATCAAAGCCAGGAAATCTATATTGGTATAATACTAAACTTGCAGACATTATTTGAATTTCACCAATGTGTAGATGTACTAATTTTCTCCTTAGTTTATAGTTCTATGAATTTTTTCTATTATCACCTAAGGATATGTTTATTGATTTTAGAAAGAGAGGAAAGGAGAGAGAGAGAGAGAGAGAGAGAGAGAGAGAGAGAGAGAGAGAGAGAGAGACTGATGTGAGAGAAATACACGTATCGGTTGCCTCTCATATGCTCCCTGACTGGGAACTGAACCTGCAACTTAGGTATGTACCCTGACTTGGAATGAAACCCACAATCTTTTAATATACAGGATGATGCTCCAACCAACTGAGCCATCTGGCCAAGGCTATAGTTCTATGAAATTTTATTGTATGTATATACTTGTGTGACAACCACCACAGTCAGGTTACAGAATAATTGTATTCCTTTAGGATTTTATTATTTGAGTCTTTATTTTAATCAACTTTATTGTGGTAAACCTTATTTTAATTTTTCAAATCAACTTTACTGAGGTGTAATTTATGCATGATGAATGTGCCCATTTTAAGCATACGGTTTCATGAGTTCTGACAAACGTGTCCATCACCACCCCAGACACCATATAGGATATACCTCTACCATCCAGAAAGTTCCCTCATGCCCCCTTTCCTTCAGCCCTCTGCCATTGCTGTGACTTTGATCATCATAGATTAGTTTGCCTGTTTTGAAATTCATATAAATGAAATCTTACAGTCTATATTCTCTTGCATCTAGCTCACTGTTTCGGATTTAAGATTTGAGGCACAGCTTTTATAACATGTATGTATATATGCAAAGTGCAGCCAATTCAGGTAATAATACACCATAGCGGATTTCTGGGTATTTGTATAATTATTTTTCATCCTCTGGATTCATATCCCTTTATTTTTCATCCTCTGGATTCATATCCCTTTATTTTTAAACATGCTGGTTTTATTTTTTCAAATAAATTACTCTCCTAAACCCCTTCAGAGATTTTTAAACTTTTAAAGATGTTAGAATTGTCCATATTCTTCTACTTATTTTAATTATGACCTTCCACTTGAATACCTGTTTTGACTATGATATTCATTGTGCTGTTTAGTGTGTAATAGTTCTTTTACTAAAGAGGATTCTCTAGGGACACATGTCATCATCACAAACCATTCATCAGAGGTATAAATAATGGAGGGAACATGATTGTTTATTCTAGGACATCAGAAATGGGGGCGGCAGGAAGGGCATGAATGCAACAGTATTCAAAGGGAGGCAGACATGCTTATCTCCATTATTTTTTCAAAGTTTTCCACCCTCTCCTCCTCAATCTCTCACCCTCCTTATTCCATTCCCCCATTCCCCTTCCATTCTTTTTTTTTTTTAAATCCTCATCTGAGGATATTTTATTCCATTGATTTTTAGAGAGAATGGAGGGGAGAGGGAGAGACAGAGAGAAATACTGATGTGAGAGAAACACTTAAATTGGTTGCCTCTGGCATGCCCCTGACCAGGGCCAGGCCTGCAACTGAGGTATGTGCCTTCACTGGAATTGAACCCGGGACCCTTCAGTCCACAGGCCGATGCTCTATCTATTGAGCCAAATCTGCTAGGGCTTCCCCTTACATTCTTTTGTTCTTTTCTCTTTTACTGGGCTTGTCTGTCTCTTCATCTTCATTATCTTTACTTTCTCTACTTTTTCTTCCTCTGGCTCAGGCCTGGCAATTACTGACTTCAACTGTTCAAAGAGTATAACCATCACCATTGTCATTATTGTTATTACTCGTGGCCCGGTGCACGAAATTTGTGCATATTAAAAGGGAATTAATTAGAGAAAATATTTTAATATTGCTATTTGCCCTTTCTCTATAATAGAAGTGTCAGAGATGAAAGGAAATTAGTAAAATGTATATGAAAATCTCCCCCGTCAGATTCTGGGGTGCACCGCGGAACCCAGAGTCGTCCCCA
>NW_006284850.1:468556-471153 GCF_000327345.1 Myotis davidii
GCCCTGCGCCAGGTGGGGGATGTGGCCTCAGGTCCCTGGCTTGGCCTTGGGTCCCCCGGCCCTGGTGCCAGGGTGGGGGGCACGGCCTTAGGTCCTTTGCCCGACCTCAGATCCCCCAGCCCCGGTGCCAGGGTGGGGGACATGGCCTCAGGTCCCCCAGCCTGGCCTCAGGTCCCCTAGCCTGGCCTCAGGTCCCCCCGCCCCCACGTGAGGGTGTGATGACCATTTGCATATTAGCTCTTTATTGTATAGGATTACCAAGGTTTTCCCCTTCCCTTTGCCCATAGTGTTGGGTGTTTCCCCAAATATAGTGTTGAACTATGTGTACAGTGGTTGGGGTATACCTTGGAAACATGGTCCTCCTGCAGCACCCTCCTAATGTATAAATATTTGGTAAATTTCACATATATTACCAAATATTTTCCTTTATATTTTATATTATAGGCGTTTTATCTGTTGTATCTTTAATGTTTGAATATTCAGTTTTCTCTATTCAGTTTATGAAACTCTATGATTGGCAATGTGATTTCTGTTGGGTAGAATAACTCCCCTTTTCTAGTCCTAATTAATTTTTCAGGAAGTCTGATTTTAAGCAGTGGGTCTGAATCTCTTCTCTCAGTAATATCAAGTGTTTTTTAATGGCATAACTCAATAGATTCTATAAGGATGTAAAAAGACTATATTGTAGTTTTGACAATATTTTTAAGCTTCCAGCTTTGTATCCTACACTGATTTATATGTTATTCAGTAGTGTTATACGTTCATTTTCTCTCCAAAGCTCTGTTATATATGTATATATAATTTTCTTAATCCTTTAAATGGTACTGTCCTGTCCTGTGGTTAGCAAGTACTGATTTTCTAATTTTGGCTGAAAGGCTAACCAGTAGACAAAGAGTTTAAGTGTTTTGTACCAGTTATATGGTTAATTAGTGATAAAACTAAAAGAAGACTATTCTAGCATTTTAGCTACATCTTTTCCCCTTTTATGCATTATAAAATCAAATCTTAAGAAGTAGACAAGTAAAAATAAATTCATTCAATGCTTATACTGTCCATATAAGTGCATTTCATCTTGAACCTTAGGGTTAGTCATGAAAATTTGAGCATGAATTATAGAGTAAGGATGATAATAGTTTGTAAAGCAAAAAACTATTTGGAAGTCATCTTTCTATAATTTGTATTTTTTGTCATTCATTTATTCAACTTACCTTACTGACCATCTCTTATGTTCAATAAGCTAAATGAGATTCAGATTTGTAAAAACTGAATTTTCTTAAAATAAGATATGCCTATTTAAAGACAGTATCCATAGGAACACAAATCTATCAAAAAAGAGAAGTGAAAGAAAAAAAGGAGAATTTAGAATGAGATTATAACTTAAAGCACTGATATTTAGATGAGCCTCTCCACCTTCACACTCCCAATTAAAATGACTGCAAAAATTTAAAATATGAAAAAACCATATTAGTTAGTGTTGGAGGCCAGGGGTGCTGTTTTCATGCTGCAAACTTTGAAGAATTTCCACCAGATAGAGTTCAGATGGAGTCATATTAGAGAAATATACCAAAACCAATTTTCAATTTCATTTTTTAATAAGGTGACAAGTATTGAGTTGGGGGTTAGGATAACCTGTAGGGGCTTCCGCTTGGATTACTTTCACAGCTATTGATGGATTAAAAGTGTCACTGGGATAAGTCCTACTGAGGGAAAAGCAGGCCCTGTGTTAAGGCCTTTCTCTGATGTGTCAAGCATGCATATGAAGGACTGGCTACATGCGCCCTGTTCTTGGAGTGGCGGTCAGGTCAATTTCTATGGAAAATTTTGAAGTTTTTCCTGTAGGGGACTATCGACGGCCTCAGCTTCCTCCCTACTTCTCTTGACATGCTGTATGTGAATTTCTATCAAGCAGAATAGATGGTGAAGGAAGGGAAGAGAAATTACCTGCCCTATTTTGGGGGAGATACCAGCTTGAATAGACTGCTCTTTGTTCAATAACCTAAAATAGTATTTAAGAGGCAGAGGAAGAAAAAATATTTCAAAAGTATGTTTACTACAGGAAAATGAATATGTTTGATAAATTTGCTTTGTGCTTTCTATTGAGTGTAAGGAAGTAACAAAGCAAAGTAAGCAGTTAAAGTAGACGCTGAAGTGAAGGCTGTCGGGAGAAAACAGAACAAGAGAATACATTCAGAAGACTGCTGAGGTCGCTTGTGCTGGAAGCAAGTGGAAGAGGACGGCACTCACCAGCTTTTTCCTGCACCTACTCGGCTATCTCAGGACCAGCTTGAGGCTGAAGAAAACGAAAGATCCCAGAGATCATTACAGACCCCACCGGTCTCCTGAAGAAAACCTCCCCCATACAGGCACTGGAAAAGCTGGAGACCTCGGTTATGAAAGGATTTTGGAGATGGAGGTGCTTTTCTAGAGATCATGTGGCCCAATATCCACTGCATACGTGCTGAAAGAAGTCAAAGTCAAATGAACTGGCTATTCAGATGGCTGCTGAAGGAAAAATTAAGTATGATGCAACTAAGCCCATGGACACAGGCAATAGGATAATCAAGACCTGAGGGGAGTGGGTAGGGGCTGGAAGGAAG
>NW_006284850.1:471165-471615 GCF_000327345.1 Myotis davidii
GTATTTAAAAAGAAAAAAATAATGATGCAATTGCTTGACAAGGACAGCCAAAAGACAAGATCATTTACAGTGAGTACACTGACCTGGTTCACAAGGAAGTCATGAATGCAGATGATCCCGACCTGTAAAGACGCTGCTAAAGAGATAACAGAAAAGGCAAGGGTGGGCTTAGATAAGTCTGTGTCACATAAGGTTGCTGTGTCCACGCCTGTCTGAGCAGCTGATAAACTGGCTCCTGCTCAGTTTAACCGATACACACCATTTCAACAAGGAGTGCCATTCAACTGTGGAGCAAGACAGAGGGTTATTCGGATGGTGGAAATGCAGAGAGCTCCAATGGCGCCTCCAACATTCAAGAGTAATAAGAAAATTCCCCAGGGACCACCTTCTCCTCCAGCACCTGTCATGCATTCTCTGACCCCAGTGGTCGGCAAACTGCGGCTCGCGAGC
>NW_006284850.1:471800-495044 GCF_000327345.1 Myotis davidii
GCGCATGGGCCACGAAGTTTCAATCGCACTGTACGTGCGCGCCCGCACTGGTATTTTGTGGAAGAGCCACACTCAAGGGGCCAAAGAGCTGCATGTGGCTCACGAGCCACAGTTTGCCGACCACTGTTACCCGAAAGATGACTGTGAAGGAATAAGAGTGGAAGATTTCTCCTTCTAGTTCAAATTGGAAAAATGCAAAGGGCTATACAATTCCATTAGGCAAACATCTGGCTGCTGATGGAAGAGGACTGCACACAGTTCATATAAATGAAAATTTTGCCAAACTAGCTCAGGCCATCTACATTGCTGATTGTAAGGCTTGTGAAACTGGGGAAATGCATGCTCAAGTAGACAGACAGCTCAAAAAGAAAAGAAACATGAAGAGAAATGGCTCAGAAAGCCAGGGAGAGAAGAGCTGGGATAAAACCCATGTGGAAAAAGAGGATAGGGAGGCATGTGAGAGGGATGAAATCTGGCACAATAGGCAAAAAGAGAGACAGCATGACTGGAATCTTTCCAGGGAAGCTCCTGATAAGAAGTCAATACTGCAGAGAAATAAAAATCAAGGTATCAGTGAGGTTATCTCATTGGTCCTGGTGTGTCCAGTCCTCGGACTTCCAATGAAGTTCAGTATGACCAAAGGCTGTTCAACTAATCCAAGGGTATGGGCAGTGGTTTTACAAATGGAGAAGACAAAATTTACAATGTTTATGGTCAAGTCTGGAGAGGTGGTAAATATATGCCTCAGAATAGTTGCAGGCCCAGTAAAAATCTGGATAAGGACACATGTGGTGATGACCTAGAAGCCAGAATAAAACCAACAGATTTGTTCCCAATAAGTTTTCTGGTTTGAGTCTTAGGCAAAGAGGTTGAAAAGGAATAGTTCAGTTTGAGGAAGATCCTTTTGGGTTGGACAAGTTTTTGGAAGAAGCCAAACAACACTGTGGCTTTAAAAGATCCTCAGCAGCTGCCCTAAGAAATATGAGCATGAAGGCAAGCAGTGGGGGAGTAGAAACACCTCTCTTCAAAGCGAATGGATTATTATCCATAACCCTAATGATGCAAGTCATATGGGGGAACACTTTCTAAATGGACCAGCTAAAAACCAAATCTGGGTTTCAAACTCCAGCACAACTTTTTATTATGGGAGAGAGGGGGGATGGAAAATTCTACTCTGAACTATTACGTTGTTTGTTTTTTTTTAAAAAAGTGGGTTGTGTTTGTGCTTCTCTCACCTTTTGGAATTTATAGAACATGTTGCCCCACAGATGAAATTAAGACCACTTCCTTTTGTTTGACGTTAGCACTTTGAGGTTAAGCATTTGTGTAAGAATGGTTGCTTGTGTGTAAACTTACCCCAAGCACAGTGAGTAGAAGAAGGATGTTCACATATGGCAACTGTCCTGCCAAATGATGTTTGTCGCTGTTGTGCTCCGTTTTAATTTTGAATGGAGAAAATAAGTGCTTGCTTGTTTCAAATAAAAACATTTAGGCAAACATTTAGCCAGTTTTTCTCAGTGGTTAGAGCTTTGGCTGCGGTCTGAAGGGTCATGAGTTTGATTCGGGTCAAGGGCACATACCTCTGTTACAGACTAGATACCAGCCCGTCAGGACACATACAGGAGGCAACTAATGGATGTGTTTCTCTCACATCGATGTTTCTTTCTCTATGTCTCTCTCCATCCCTTCTACTCATACACACACACACACACACACACACAAATTACCAAATGAGACTTTAGGTTAAAAGGCAAACTAGATATTCTCCCAAAATGCAGTGGAAAAGGTCAGATATAAGAGCAATGAGATACTGAAAGGTTGGACAGAGGATAGAATTCTAACCTAAAGAATTAGAAACTAGATTAAAAGCAATGGAGTCAGCTAAACATACCACAAGAAAATAATAAAAACCCCTAACTTTCTCAACTATAAAAACACAGAGATCTGCAGATGGAATGCTTAGTATGTACTAGAGAAAATAACAAAAGAAAAGACCAATAATTAGACTTATCCTGGCAAAGAAATTATCAAGCATTCTGGCACAAAAAGTAGTGTAACCCCAAAGAATGAGAAGTTGACATCAGGCTCTTTGCAATATTAAATGCCAGAAGACAATGAAGCACAAATGAAGCCATATCTATCACTTTTAGGGGAAAATGTTTGTGAACCAGAAATTCTAGACTCAGCAACAGGAATATATTTTCAGATACATAATTTCTCACAAACATGCCATCTACATATTTTTTTCTGAGAGAGTTGTTTAAAGATGTACTCCAGCCAATTATAAAGCAAACTAAACAGTTCAGCCATGGGAAGTCATGAAATAAAAGGATTAGTGGTGAATAAAAGAAGAAAACTTATAAGTAATTTTCAAATAAATTTTATTTAAAGTTCAAAACAGAATGTAAACACTATAAATGGTTAAAGACTAATACTAATACAATGAATTCCAAATGCAAGATAGGGATATAAAAAGGAGAAGTATTTAGGTAAGTTTTAACATATATTTACTTTTAGAATTAATACTTGAACTGACAAATCATTTAAAAGTGAAAAGTAACAATCAAAGGAAAAGTTTATCTTTATAGTATCTTTGTCTAGGACCTGTGAATGTTCCTTTAACTCTACTTAATAAACAGATACACTTTGTACTTTTAACTCTATTTTTTTAAATGACTATAAGTAAAGCTACACCAGAATATAAACATCGTATGTCAATTGGTGGTGGGATTTTGTAGGATGTTAATCTTCTGTAAGTATGGGCGTGTAGCATATGCATTTTTAAAAAGTACAGATAATTTGGTACTTTTCCAAATCTAACCACAATCACAATGGGAAAGATATTAACAAAACAGTGGGTTCTGGGTTGTAGAAATATCCTGCACTTCTTTCTGTGCCTATTTTCATATCTTTGTAAAGCATATGCATTATTTTTACAGTGGGAAAGTATACTTCGTTACAATAACAATTTCTATAGATACATCAGGGTTACAATTACAGGCAAATTTATGGCATTAAATGCTTTATTCTTTCCCTCTCCCAATGAAAATTAAACTAAGCATTTGATTTAAGCCATTAGAAAAAGCACAAAAAACCCAGACATCTGGGAATTGAAGGGAAAACAAATCTCAAACTTAAAGGCAAAATATTATAAACCAGTAAACGAAATAGATTTGAACAAGAAGTCTAAGAGTTGATTATTTAAAACAAACAGAATTAGACTCCTAGCTTGTTTGCTCAGGAAAGCAAACAAAAATACACAAAGCAATTCATTTAAATCACAAATTTAGATACACTAAAATGTACAACCTATGCTAATTATGAAGCTAAGTGAATATTATAGTGAGTATTAACTAGCAAAATTGACTCAAAAACAATGCTGGAATTAGTCAATAATATCAGAGAAACCACCAAAGTGCTACTCCTGTTGTTAAAGTGATTGTCTCTAAGTAGGAGGAGCATGGACTAGTGTTTTCTTCCACTTTGTGCTCTTTAGTAGTCTCAAAAATCTATAATAAACAAGTACTAATTTTAAAGTCAGATATGAATAAATACCAACTGAAAAAAAAAAGAAACAACAGAATCCTCCATCTCCCATCTCTCAAGACAAAGTGGGCAGTTTCTTCCTTTTTAGCTTTAAAGGTAGAAACAGCTGCCTTTCTGAAATTCAAGTCAAGCAAAATATTGACCTGCAGTGAAAGGACTGCCAAGGTTCAGAGAGCCTGTTAATGGGCCTGAGATGCCTTGTGACTCCAAGCTGACTGATGGCCCAGGGACCACTAACAGCAAATTGAATTTCTAGATCACCGGCTGCCTTCATGCTCTCCAATACCTCCAGAATGGGAGAGTAGACACACCAAGTGCTATGCAAAGTGCTGTCTCCATACCAAAAGGTCTTAGTTTTGGAAATGAAAAATACCTTATGTATACATACTCCTTATCTTGTTGAATGTGTTCTTATGCATGCAGCTATGTATTCACATCCATTTTTTAAATGCCCACTTGGTAATGTCACTTTGTTAGGACCAGATAAATGACATTTAGTCCTTCATGGATCTTATATAGTGAGAATATAGGTGGCCTTTAATCATCACCTTGCCTTTTGAATTAAAGAAGGGTGCTAGAAATATGATGGTTTACTCTTCGTAATATCGGCCCCCTCATCCAAATATTGTCATTAACTCCCAGTGTTAATGAAGTCTGTTAGTCATTCACATGTAATTCAAGAAATCTTTGCTCACTGCCTGCTCTGTTCCAGGCACTATTCTTACATCAGGTATATATTTACAGTGTGCACAAGACTGACAAGCTTGTAAACTTACAACCTAGTGGGGAAAATAACCAATGAACACATGAATAAACTAACAAGACAATCTCAGTGTTAAGTGCTGTAATTAAATCAAAACCATAAGCCAAGGATTTTTTTCCTCTCAGGTGAGAGGAACACTATAGATTGGTAGTCAGGGAGGGCTTCTCGGTGGAGGAGGCTTTTGAGCTGAGAACCAAATGATATATATTTGGGCCTCATTAAGAATCAGAGCAATTTGAGTGAACAGTTGCTATTATATACTGGTTACTAGCAGAGACTTGGAATTAATACAACTTTTGGGAATTCGGTTCAGATTCAAAACCAGTTTGGCCCCCATCATTCCAAGCTCCTCCACAGCTCCCCTTGGCACATTATGACTATTAACTGACCAATTTTCATCTAAATCAATTTCCTTTTAAATGCTAGTGCTGGTTTATCTTTAGAAATTAATTGAAAGTTGAACAGTCACTGAACTTATGAATTTAACAACAAACCATATGGATTATAGAACTCATAAAAATAAACTTACAGAATAAACAGAACAAATCACCCAGCTCACTTTCAAACTTCAACATGCCTCACTTTCTTTTTTTATGTTGTAAAGACAAGTAAGAAGGTGATTTTATTCACCAACTGCTCAAGAACCCTGGCTGCAGAGAACAGAAATTTGGCTTAGCGAACTCAGACCCAGTAGAAGTCTTTCTTCCTTAATGATTCTGCTGGCACAATCTGGCTGGGAGCAAAAACCTTGATAAAATCAAGGGGGGATCCTCTTAACCCTCCTCCCGTCCCATTGTACTGCATCCTACCAGCCAGAAGCAGAAGTCTTCGGAAGAGGTTTTGAGGCAGCCATCATGTCCTGTTGTTTTCTGTGCCGGTGGGCTTGCTGAACACATCCTTGAGCTGGGCTACAGGCAGAGTTCAAGTCAAGTCTAGGTTGTCAGTTCGTCGGTCTCCTTTTTCCCCAGAAGACTCCTGACGGCGCCCTCTTTGCTTAAAGACTGTAGAGACGAGTGGTATTCTGCCGCAAGGTGGCTAAGGTGTAGCGGAGTGGCTCCTCTTTGATTTTGGCCATCTCTTGAATTGTATGCAGGGCCATGCCTGGATGGGAGTACTGGCAAAGGCCTTTAGGAACCCCACGAGGAAGGAAGTAGGGTGCATCGGTTTCCACGACAATTCTGTACAAGGGGATCCTATTCAGAGCATCCCGGGTTTGCCAGGCAGAAGGGTAAGTCAGGACTGCTGTGAAGCCCACAGACATGTTGGGGAAGTACTCCAACAGGGGCTCAATGACTGAGTAGCTGCTAGTGAAGCAGTGCCTATGGACCTTGTAGTCCGGAGGCACGCACTTTTTCATGATGGCCAGCAGATCATGGTCAGCATCTCGGCAGTGGATCACCAAGGGCTTCCCGAGAGACACAGCCAGCTGCAGCTGCCTCTCGAAGACCCTGTGCTGCTGCGGGATAGGTGTCGTGCACTTGTAAGAGTAGTCCAAGCCCATTTCCCCAAAAGCTACAGCCTTGGGATGCCGTAAGCCTTGCAAAATATCTCTCTCTAGATAATCATTGTAGTAACGTGCAAAATGGGGGTGACAGCCAAAGGCTCCCCAAACCAGATCCTCATTCAACAGCATCTCCCATAGGCCATCCTTGATGGTGCGAGGATCACAGAAATTAGAGATGCAGCCCTGGAATCCCTTAGGGAAGGAATGGCTATATATTTTTCGGAACTTGGCAAAGGTCCCTTTGAAAGACAACTTGGAATACAGCATATCCAAGTGACAATGGGTATCAATGAAACCCTCCTTTAGGCTCTGCTCCCAGTAACTTCTTGCCAGGGAACTAGATATATATCTTCCCCCAGAACACAGTGCCTGCTCTTGGATTATTCCTTTCTCCTTCACCATGGCTTCTGAACTGCTGGAGTAATTAAATGAGTAAGAATTCTGGGGGTAATCTTCCCCTGCTGCCTTCAGGTTGCTGGACCAGTTTGGGAACCATGCTGTAGGGCTGGAGGCATGATTTCCTAAGAAGCTCCAGATGCTCTGCCCAGCCTGGGATGTATTATTGCTGCTGCCGCCCAGGGAGGGATAGTGAGAAGGCTCTGGACTGCTGGGCCAGTAGCTGGCATAGTTAGGTAAAGGACTGCTGTACCAAGGAGACTGGGACATGGCATGGTCAGTGGGGAAGGACGAAGGCTTTGAAATTCCTGAGAGACTCAGTGAGCCTTGCCCCTCCTGAGAGAACTGGACTATAGAAATGCCATTCCCATTAGAGCAGCCTCTTTCTGAAGAGGGGTGCTTAATCACTACACCCCTTTCATTCTGCTTTTGGATTTCTGAATGAGAGTCATCTATGCCCATAAATTTTAAGGCGGTAGAGCCTTTTTCAAAAGTGACTACTCTGGAGTCACCAAGTGGCTTCTCACTGGACTTCTCCTGAGGATATAGAAACATCTTTCTGCCACGAGAGCTGCTGACATTGATCACAATCTTTTGCTTGACCTCTGGCCCTGACACTTTCTTTTTCTGAGGAACAGAGGTGACAGCACTAGCTGGTCTTTCACCAGGATTGGGCTGCTCTCTAGGGCTCGGTTTGGTACTAGTGGCAGCCTCTTCCTTTCCTTTAGGTACTGATTTTACCAAGGTGCCCTGGATAGCTAACCCATAGGTCAGCAAAGAGCCTTGGTATTGCCGTCTACCGTGCTTTTTCCAAGCCTTCTTTGGTTGCTCACTGTCACCATTTTGACTCTCAGCTTTGGCTGCTAATTCAGAGTTCACAGACTTAGAGGAATTGCATTTGGAATTAGCTTTAAAGCTGTAGGCATCGTCTCGAGAAGCCATTTTTCCTAGAAAGGCCCCGGCAGGGCAGAGCCCGTAGCGGATAGCGCTCCTAGAAAGGCGCCGGTAGGGCAGAGCCTGTACCGGATAGCGCTCCTAGAAAGGCGCCGGCAGGGCAGAGCCCGTAGCGGATAGCGCGGATAGCGCGGATAGCGCGGATAGCGGATAGCGCGGATAGCGCGGATAGCGCGGATAGCGCGGATAGCGCGGATAGCGCGGATAGCGCGGATAGCGCCGATAGCGCCGATAGCGCCGATAGCGCCGATAGCGCCGATAGCGCCGATAGCGCCGATAGCGCGTAAGGGGTGGGTGGGGAGGCACAGAGCGGGTTCCAGACAGAAGGAACCCAAAGTGTTCTGAATTAGGCAGTCTTTGGAGGCCGCTCCCCCCACGTCTGGGCCTGAGGAATAGGAGGAATTTCCCTGGAAAAACCTCGGCTTGAAGGCCACAAGGTCCTCCTCTGGGCTTTCAGACACTCAGGGCTGCTAGCCTCTCCTGACTGTGAGGCAGAGCTATGAGGTGGCCAGCTGGAGGGGGCCACGTCGCTGGGCTCCCAGAGTCATTTGCGTTCGCTTGGGGACCCTACCTCTGTGCCGTTCCTGTGGTACTTGACTTTGCACCCGTCTGAGGCAACGGCCGGTCCGCTTTCTTTCACCTGCCCATCACAGTTCTCAGTGTTCCAGAAATGTCAAAGGCCTCGCACTGAATTCGTGATTCAGTGCTCAGGAGAAGTCTCAAGGCGGATTTACCGAAGGCTCAGTATGGCGCCCAAGCCCTCGCTGCGCCTCCGCCTCCGCAATGACTAAGAACTTTCTTCTTCCGGTATGTCAAAGCACTTCCGGGACATTAAGGCACTTCCGGGACATTAAGGCACTTCCGGTTGGGGATAGACCACACACAGGGCACTCTTGAACTGGGCTTAGAGGTTCAAGCCATCAATGTTGTGAAGGACAACACTGCCAATCTAGTTCCCGAAGGGAGGGGTGAGGGAGTAGAGTGCAGCTAGTCCCACCCACCAGTCCTTTCCACCGGAAGCACTCCAGTCAACCAAGGTGGGGGTGGCGGTGGCCGGAAGCACTTCCCTCAACCAAGGGGGGATGGTGGCGGTGGCCGGAAGCACTCCCCTCAACCAAGGGGACGGTGGCCGGGGTGGGGAAGAATAGGGGGAGTCGGGGCGGAAGTGAAGGGAGTCAGTGCAGGAGTGGGGTGGGGGAGGGGAGAGTATGGCAGGGAGCGGTTTACAAGGTGTCGTGCACTTGTAAGCGTGTACTCTTACAAGCGCTTCATGCTTCCCTCAGGTCAGTCTAACCCTGGAGCTGCCACCATTGTTTGCCTTTCGTTTCCTTTCCCCCCATATTCTTTTCAAAAACCATACAGTTTTAAAAACATATTTTAAATATACGTGCTTTCAAAACCATAGTCTTTGTAGTATGCTACCATTTTCAATCCCGTTTTTTTTTTTTCCACTCAATCAACATTTCTACATAACCTAAATATTTTTCGTATTGCTGCATAGTTTTCTTTCTTTTTTTGGGGGGGGGGTTCTATTTCTGCATAGTTTAAAAAAATCATTCTAGTGCGTTCCTCATAATCCAAGAGTACATAGATATGCCATAATTCACCAGGCACTTCATTTTGGTTAACCCTTTAAGTTCTCCTCACTCTAGTTTTTTCTTTCTAACAAAAGTAAATGCTGCAAAGAACATCTTTGCAAATGTTTCTCCATATTTTTCTTTTCTTCTTTGGGCTTTATACCCAGAAATAAAGTTCCCAAGAAGTATAGGAATTTTAAAATGTCTCCTCAGAGCACCACATGGCCCCAGAAGAATTGTAATAATTTAACATCCCATCCAGTAATCCTACCAGGTACACTTAATAGGAGAAACAAACAAAACCAGTGACTCACTGTTCTTTTAATTTGCACTTACATGATAATTTCTTACAGTGAATACTTTACTTTTATTTATTGACACACTCCTATATTTGCCCTTATTTTATTAATTTGTACATATTTTTAAATCTGTGAGGAAAATGCTTTTTTTTTGTGTGTGTGGCTTATAACTGTGATGTACTTGAATTCTGTTTGCTTATATTTTAGTTAGAATCTTTGCTCTATAAATCATACATAGTGAAATTGCTCTGGAGCAGTAGTTCTCAACCTTGGCTTGCTCCACAGTTCAACTCCCCTGCCCCCCGTTTTTAATGGTAAGACTATCAGGCACTGCAGTTCACCTTCATGCTATCTTATCAATTTTGGTATCCTGGGGGAGTTACATAATGTTGTGGAAATTTTCTTTTTCTTGAAAATTTGAAAGAATCCATTAGTGAATCATATTGGTTGGAGCCTTTGTTGGGGCAATTATTTGGGTAATTTTTTTCACTTTTTATTTGGTTATTAGTTTATTCATGTGTTTTGATAGTTCACAATTCTTACAAAAATATCATCTCTTTAATTGTGGCTTTAAATTTATCTTTCATAAAGGCTTGTATAATTTATCATAAGATAATTTATAATTTATTGCATCTCTATATGTCATGTACTATTTCATTATTTCATTGTTTATATTCTTTCTTGATCATCTTTGTTAGAATCTGATCTATTTCATTTATTTAAAAAACTTGGATTTATTTGTTGCAGTTGTTTTTCTTCTTTCAAATTCATCTATTTGTGCTTTTATCCTTTTTGCTTTCTGCTTGTTTTCCTTATGACACATTTTTGCACTTTCAAAAATTTTTGTTCAGTTCATTGCTCACTGGTTCAAAACTCTGACTGAATTTCAGAATTACTTGGGGAACTTTAAAAAATACTAATGCCACTCTCACCCACCCCAAGATTCTGATATAATTTATTTAGGCTTGGCTCTGCTTTATTTTTTATTTGTAAGTTCTTAATGTGAAGTCAAGGCTGAGAATTGCTGTTAGCACATTTAACGAAGTTAACTATATATGTATTGATTTCAGAGAGGAAGGGAGATGCAGAGAGGGATAGAAACATCAATGATGAGAAAGAATCACTGGGGATGGAGCCCACAACCCTGGCATGTGCCTGACCGGGATTTGAACAGTGAACTCCTGGTTCATAGGTCAATGCTCAACCACTGAGCCATGCTGGCTGAGCTGTTAAGTATCTTTAACTCTAAGTTCTCTTATGTAATAGTCTAAATCAAATAATTTACCCAAGATTTATAGATTTGCCTGTATCTTATAGGTTGGTACGTTTAAAACATTTTAGCCCAGCCGGCGTGGCTTAGTAGTTGTGGGCTTGATCCCCAGTGTGGGATGTGGAGGAGGCAGCGGATCAATGATTCTCTCTCATCATGGGTGGTTCTCTCTCTCTCTCTCTCTCTCTCTCCCTCTCCCTTTCTCTCTGAAATCAATAAGAATATATTTAATTTCTTTATTAGAATCAATACTTGTATTTTTCAATTTATTCTCAGCACAATAATTATGTAGACCAGAATTAATTTTATAGTGTAACAAATAAAAGAAAGCATTTATTGGAACAAAAAGAGCTGTAGCCTGGGAGACACAGATTCAGGTAGCAACCTAATTTGTGTTCCCCTGAGACAAAAGGGAGGCCACCTTTTATAGAGAAAGTTGCTGCCTTTTAGAGAGAAAGTTTCTGCCCAAGTTCCCAATTCCATCTGTTTTATGCAGGTTGGGGCAGGTGTCAGTTCATTGGTGAGAAGATAGAACCAGGAACATGCTTGCAGTGGTTGACTCAGAGAGTGTAAGCATGCAAGGGAATAAATAGTACAGGAGGTTGAAATCTCAGTCTGTGTCTTTTCCTGAAATGCAGAGTGCACCAAAGGCCTCTGTCAGCAATGGCTGCCACCTGTATACATAGCAGAGACCCCAGGAAAACCGCACAACTCCCAGTAATGGTGCAAACCAACACCTTCAATATCATCTCTAGCTAAAACATAAGGTGTGGTGGGAAGGGGAAGGCCAGTTATAGCAGGTTATCTGGAAAGGCACAGTCAACAAGGGTAAGGTTGTTAGGCAGATTTAAGTCCTTGCCTCTGCATTGCTAAAAGTTTCTAAAGACTTTGAGTTATTCTCTAACTGGTACAGTGGGAACATCCTTGCACATGGAGATTTTCCTTATACATGTAAATGTTTCTTACAAAAGGGTAACTTTTACTCAGTTTTCAGAGCTTCCCCTGGGTCTGCAGTTTCTTAAAAATAACCAGCCTAAAATAATCCTCATGCCAAGGAGGCATATTTTGAGGTGACAGATTGTGCTCCCCTTCACTTTCATGGTGGAGTTCTGCAGCCCTGTATTCTCAAGGGACCAGAACATGAACTATCAGTATATCCCTTTTCTAGAAATATTGAAGGCTGGTCTAAAATGCTGTATTTTTTCTCTTTATTTCCATTTGGCATCTTTTACTCACTTTTAATTCAGCATTAGATTGCTGAATACTTAGTGATTACATACATGACAGTGTTGTCAATTGCTCTATGCCAGTTTGGTCATTCATAAATATATATAATAAATATATATCAGTATATCCTTCATAAATATATAATCACTAGGGGCCCAGTGCATGAATTTGTGCACCTTGAAAGGGACTGTGGGCTGCAAGGCTGCGGTGGGCACAAGGGTGGGTCTCAGCCCATCCTCCTCGCCCCTGCCCTGCCCCACCACGGCCCCGGTCCCCTGTCTGCCGCTGCCACTCCCACATGCTGACGGTGCCACTCGCACCTGCTGATGTTGCAGAGCGATTGGGGCCAGCGCCGTCAGCGGATCAAACAGGTGCAAGCAGATCCAGTGCTGGCAGCAGGTTCGAGAGGTGGCTGCCGGCCCCGTTTGCCCCTCAGGAGCAGGGGGAGGTGGAGAAGCCCAGAGGAGGGATCAGGGCAGGCAGTCGCTGCTCGCACCCACTGACAGTGTCGACAGATTGGAGCCAGCGCTGGGTGCCAGCAGTGGGTGTGAGTGGGGTCAGTGCTGGCAGCAGGTGTGGGTGCCAGGCGGGACCGCGGTGCGCAGGAGCAAAGAATTTTCAGTAACCACAAGAGGATCGCCCCAATGATAGTGACTGGCGCCCTGCCTTGGTCTGGTGCCCCTGCTTACCTGCTCCACCATCCCGACGCAGCTGATGCTGGCTATGTTCTGCACGCGCCCCCTGGCGGTCAGCACACATCATAGCGACCAGTTGTTCAGTTGTTCTGCAGTTCGGTCTATTTGCATATTAGCCTTTTATTATATAGGATAACTACATTTCAGGTCGTTAATAAATGTATATTCAATACATAGAAGTAGGTGAGAGCTATGAATATTTTCTCTACACTTTCTGACCCAATTACCAAAAGATAAGTTTCAGATTGAATACTATTGTAGGGATGGAAAACTTTCCCCTTCTTCCTTTCTAGGTTCTTTGGCTAGTCTAGTAGTTAAACTGACTTAAGACAGACTAACAGGAGGAAAACAAATTTTGTATATATGGTAGCCCCATAAAAATATGAGACTTCCTGGTAGTCAGGAAATTGAGGCTTACATCCACCTTGAACTAAGGAGAAGAGGTTAGGGCTCTGGGCTTCAAAGGAGAGTAGAACAATTCACAGGAAGTTGGGCAGAGCAAATGTTTGGTAAACAAATGTTTGCCATGCCATGCAGATAAATCTTTCTGATTTAAAAAGTTTTCTCTGATAATAGCTCTCTTCCTGGCACAGGGCCCTTATCTAAATTCTTTTAGGTAGTTAAGTGGGAAGTACAAGTTCTTCCTGAGTTAAATTCTGTTTAAAAGGTGATTTTAGTTCCCTCTGAGCTTTTAGGTGTTCCAGCAACATCTTCTCACCTCTTACTTTTTCTTACTGAGACATAATTCATGCAACATAAAATTCACCATTTTAACATGTTCAACACAGCTTGGTGTCCAATATAATTTTTAATTTTTATTTATTTATTTAAAATCTTTATATTTGAAAGTACAACATATGTTCCCTTTTCTCTCCCATTGACTCCTTATAGCAACCCCCTGCCCACTTGCCCTCAAATTGAGGTAAAATTTATATAACATAAATAAATCATTAGTCATTTTAAAGTGTACAATTCAGTGGCATCTAGTATATCTACAGTGTTGTACAACTATCACATCTTTCTAGTTCCAAGATATTTTATTTTTTTAAATATATTTTTATTGATTTCAGAGAGGAAGGGAGAGGGAAAGATAGAAACATCAATGATGAGAGAGAATCATTGATTGGCTGCCTCCTGCACGTCTCCTCCTGGGGATCGAGCTGGTAACCTGGGCATGTGCACTGACCTGGAATCGAACCTGGGACCCTTCAGTCCACAGACCAGTGCTCTATCCACTGAGCAAAACTGGGTAGGGCATAGTTCCAAGACATTTTAATCACCCTAGAAGGAAACCCTGTATCCATCCAATAGCATCTTACCAGACATATTCACTGAACATAAATACAACAATATTCTAGTAGTGAGTTTAGCTAACTTCTAAATGGAATCAGGCCAGATGAATTCCCCCAAGAAAGCAGCTGAACAAGGGACCATTTTGGAATAAAGCCAAAGGTGCCATTTGAAGGTTATAGATCTCTGGGCTTACTAGATTTTTAGAACCTGAACTGGTAAAGACAGTGCCTAGTCAATATTGGTAACTGATTTTTTTTTCATTTTGAATATAATTATTTCACTAACTAAAACTCACTTCTATAATCCTTTATGGTAATTAATAAAGCTTCCTCTGTTGATCAGAGATAAACTACTGATGCATTTTGTCAGCTCCTTCTGAAGTGTAGGCTTCTGATAGAAATTTGCTGAACACTCACAAAGCATATCTTTCTAATTAGGATAACTGACCACCCAAACAGACTCACTCATAGCTATTATATTGTCCATGTTGAATTACCCTGATGTTACACCATATGCACAATTAAATTTTGCAACTTTAATGATAAAAATTGGTCAAAAATGGGAATAAAGGGAATATTAAAATGGAGCTTTCAAGTAGCCTGTGCCCCAGGTAAAGAGTAAATGGTAGCTTAAATCTACTGTTCTCTTCGTTATCCTCAATTACCATGTTTTTCTCAGTATGTGAGCATCTCACCATGTTGAAAATTATTCCAATCAGTAAAGATACTCCCCTCCCCTCATATAACATGGCACCTAAGCCCAAGGAAGCGATTTCAACGGCTCTTCAACAAGAAGCCTTTGCTTCATTCAACATGGGAGAAAATTGGGCTGTGTTGTATTACTGAATGAGGCACAGTTTTCAGTGGTTAAGGGTATTCAAGGGTATTTTTTACTATCTCTGATTTTTACTAACTACTTTATAATCTACCTTTCCTAGCTCAGTGTCCCATCCACCCCAACACATAACAGAATGTGAGATGAGACTGGGTTTGGCATTGAGCTGGGTTCTTTGAGGTTCCTGAAGAAGTGTAAGGCGGGGGTCTCTGGTACACTAGAATTTCAGATATGCCTGTTTTAATTGCTCTCAAGGCAAGCAATCAGTAGGACCAGAAGTCAGGGTAATTTTATCCTAGATCCAAGGTAGTTTTATGTTATTTTTAATGGGAAAAAATGACAAAACATATTCATCTTGTGAGAAAGAATATTATTTTGTCTATAACACATACATATAGAATCCCACTCTGAAATTACAAAGACAGACAGTTCAATTTATGGTAGAGATGAATGATGGATTTATTTCCTTAATATCATTTCCTCATTCAAACCAGATGGTGATGAAAATATAAAATAATCTTTATATACTGAAATCTGGATTATATATTCATTATCATAGCTCATGTGTAGAATATCTTCTTGCAAAATAGCCTCAACTTTTTTTCTTTACAGTAACAAAAAGGATATGGACAGTAAGTAGCTTTATTGATTTTAAATTTGCTGATTTTTTAAAATTTCTTAGTTTCTAATTATGATTCTAACAGGTATTAGCTTTTGATGCATATGAAGAAGCTGAAATGGATGATAAAAGGCAAGAAGAATATAGAATAAGACGCTATAAAATCTACTTCTACCCTGAAGATGACACAATTGAAGTAATTGAACCATTTGTAGAAAATAGCGGACTGCCTCAAGGTATCTATTTAAAGCAGAGTTATAGTTCTTTACTTTGTAACTTCTGCTTTTATATACTATCTTTCTCTAGCTTTTTAAAAAGACCTCATGCTGCCCTAGCTGGTTTGGCTCAGTGGATAGAGTGTTAAAGGATCCCCGGTTCAATTCCCATCCAGGGCAAGTACCTTGGTTGCAGGCTTGCTCTCCAGTCCTGGTCAGGGTGAGTGCAGGAAGCAACCAATTGATGTGTCTCTCTCACATCAATGTTTCTTTCTTTCTGTCTTCTCCCTCTCCCTTTCACTCTCTCTAAAAATCAATGGAAAAATGTCCTTGGGTGAGGATTAACCAAAAAAAACCAAAAAACCCATGCTACTTTTCATGTGTCTAACTTGCTGGCCACAGTGAATATACACATGCTATTAGCTTGTATTTACTAGTAGTGACTTATCAGATTTCTTGCCCCCTACCTCAACATTGGCCATTTCTCTCACTCTTCTATGACATACTTGTATCCTTTCAGATGATGTTCTAGTATGAGCAAACTCCCATGTCTGACTTTTTTTCTTCAGATATTTTGGTCTTTTTGCTATGATCATATTACTTCCTTCACAACACTCTCAAGGGAAGAGAGAAGATGGTTTTCTACTGCCACTTCCAGATCGGTCTTCACTCTTTTCTTGAATTTACCGCCATTTGCTTCAACCACTCTTTCATCCTGATACCCGTTCACTACAGACTTTGATGATACTTCGACAGAGGGCTATTGTTCTTTCACCCCATGTAAGCCAGTCATCTTTATGCGTACTCTACTTCTACCCGACAAGCATTAACTCTATGATGTGGCCACCTGAGAAGCTAATCCTGGGTGGCATTATTAGAAGCATGGCAGAGATCAAGGGAAGTGACTGATTTCTTCTGTTTATGCTATTACTCAATCATGCGGGACAATGCTGAGTGCTTTATGCCTTCAGGGTATAGCAACCGTGATGGTAAAAGAACTGAAAATTGTCATATGTAAGGCAAATTATGGAAATGGAAAACCTGTAAAGGGAATACTTAGGTGTGCCTGATAAATGTCTTCAGAAATCTAAAGGGATATCATGTGGAAGAGGGGTGACCTAATTTTCTGTATCCTCAAGTACAGGACCTAATAGGTCAGAATCCAGTTCAGTAAGAGGAATAATTTTCTGAAAGAGAGCTGCCAGAAGTTGTAGTAGATGGTTCTGGATGAGCAGAGTCAGGGTTGGGTGGAGGAGGAGGGAGTCACATATTTGTTTTGGTCATTGGTATGGATCAGTGGTCGGCAAACTCATTAGTCAACAGAGCCAAATACCAACAGTAAAACGATTGAAATTTCTTTTGAGAGCCAAATTTTTTAAGCTTAAACTGTATAGGTAGGTACATTATTATTAACTTAATTAGGGTCCTCCTAAGGCGTAGGAAGAGCCACACTGGAGGGGCCAAAGAGCCGCATGTGGCTCATGAGCCATAGTTTGCCGACCACGAGTATAGATGGATGGTCCTGGGAGCAAGTCAGGGGTTATTTTTCACTGACAGTTAGTAGAAGTGTAGGAAGGGAGTCACATGTTTGTTTGGTGTTTGGTGTCGATGACCTTCCAAGGCCCCTTTGATCTCTGACAAACTATGATTCTTGGGTCTGTTATTATCTCTTTGTCTTTCTGAGCATCGCCATCTCTAATAGCTTAGGCTCTGAAATTGCCATCTCTGACTATGGTCTCTGCTTCATTTACCTTTCCTGTTGTTTACTCCCACCATCTTTGTTCCTTATTCTCATACCAAAACATATCTTGAATCTGTTCATGTTTCTCTGTCCCCTTTGCTACCATTGTAACCCTGGATAATCTTATTTCTTGATTAGAATAATGGAATAACTGCCTAATAGATCTCTCTGATTCCATTTCTGCTCCTCCTACAAAGCAGCCAGAGTATAGTGTGGGATATTACCTTGGTGCAATGGTGGCCTCCAAGAAGCATGCATATGGGCTTTCCAGAGACCACAGAACAGCAGCCTCATGGGCCAGATTAAAATGCATAAATCACATGATGCATTAAAATGATTTCAAATACATCGCAAGAAGCAAGGGGAAAGAGATGAGGTAGGTTCACACACTTAGGACAGGGTAAAAGTGAGTGGAATGACCACCTTGCCTGAATCTGGGGGTAAGCAATGGTCCTATGTGTCTCCTGCTGTATCAGCCCTTCCTGCTAATTAGTGTGGTTGGGAGACCAGAGTGGAAGTTCAAGAAGAACCAAATACAGAAGGGATGTTGGGGTAATGGCACATACTGTATCAGAGAGATGCAAGGATAGTGGGCCTGGCCATAGCTGCAGCTCACCAATACACCTGCTAAATAGTAGAGACTTTGTGTTTCTTGGGCAAAGGACACATGGGGCCAGAATGTGTGTCACCAGTGGATGAGTGGCCGAATTAAAGCCTCATGAATATTGAGTACTCATGAATATTTACTATATCTTGTAGATTAGTGCATGATGAATATTTAGAACCCAGGTGCCTCATGTATACTTAATATATACTGAAAATTAGTTATCTCTTGGTTCTTCCATACCTTTCTTTCTATGTTTAAAATATACATGCTCTACTTCAGTGATGGCGAACCTGTGACACGTGAACTCATTTTTTGGGTTGATTTTTCTTTGTTAAATTGCATTTAAATATATAAAATAAATATCAAAAATATAAGTCTTTGTTTTACTATGGTTGCAAATATCAAAAAATTTCTATATGTGACACGGCACCAGAGTTAAGTTAGGGTTTTTCAAAATGCTGACATTCCGAGCTCAAAAGGTTCGCCATCACTGCTCTACTTACTATTTACTTATTGTTATTAACAGGTTTTATGATTTTCTGCCTATGTCGAATAAACTTTTTGTTTGCTACTTATTTGGCTTAGTGCCTCCATATTGATATACTATATTGGATTCTAGAGGGAGAAATAGAGGAATTTGGGGACCTTGAGAATAAGTTGGTGATGAGTCAGTATGCAAAGGGCTTCCTTCAATGCTGAAGGGATTGAGGTTTTAATTTTTAAAAAATATATTTTTGTTGATTTCAGAGAAGGGAGAGGGAAGGAGACATAGAAACATCAATGATGAGAGAGAATCATTGCTCAACTGCCTCTTGTGCTTCCCCCGATACAGGGCATGTGCCCTGACTGGGAATTGAACTGTGACCTTCTGGTTCATAGGCCAATGCTCAACCACTGAGCCACACCAGCTGTGTGATTGAACTTTTTCTTAAAGCATGGCTTCATTGTGTCTGGATGATGAATTGGGAGCCAGTCAGCATTGCCAACCTATTTTCTGCCAGGCAATGTGCTTATTTTGGGGGAAATGGAAAAGGAATAAGACCTGTTATACTCCTATCTTGTGGAGCTTATAGGCAAGCAGGTTTAGAGAGAGAAGGGAACAGGTGATTAGTCCAAGAGTTTTGCAATTGTTTAGGTTAGAGATGCTGAGTGGTCAGACCAGAACTTTGATGGAGGAAATAGAAAATAGGGGAAAGATTTTAGAGACATTTGGTTGGCAGAGTTGATAGGCCTTGAGAAGTGCTTAAATACACAGTATAAGGAAGGGGAATATCTAATGATAAAGTGTCTACTTTATCATGATGTTATTTAATCCCCTAACAACCATCTAAAGTAGGTCATTGTCAGCTTTTACAGAAAAGGAAACTGGCTTAGAGAGATAATTTGCTTCATCTGAGTCTTAAATGATTGCCTCGGAGCTCACTGTGTGGCTGATGCATTAATAAAGCGCAGGAGCATGGAGCAAGGAGCAGCATTGGGTTTGGAGCTGAGGTATGTTTGTTTAGGTCATGAGGACTTTGAAGGTGTGTTGGGACATCTATATGGTGATGCCTGCCAGGCAGATGGAACCTTGACATTTATTTTCAGGGAAAAAGTCAAGACTAGATATGTGGACTGGGAACTAGGGGTGTCCAGATTATGAATACAATTAAGCTTATTGCACCATGTTGGAATAGAGATGCTGTTGAGGTGGTGGAAAGAGGAAGAAGATTTGATTTGGTGTCTGTGCTTGATTTTACTAGTGGAGGGAGAAGGGAGAATTGGTCTGAGGAGGCAATATGAGCTGTCCTCATTATTCATTGTGTTTTAACTGATGTACTCTCTACTCCCTGGTCTTTTCATTTGAATAACTTATGATTTAGTGGTAAATCTTTTAGGAAACATGGAAATGCCTTGAGACATATATATTTCAGAGAGGAAGGGAGAGGGAGAAAGAGACAGAAACAACAATGATGAGAGAGAATCATTGATCAGCTGCCTCCTGCACACCCGAGGGTATTTTCCCATTGATTACCATAGAGAGTGGAAGAGAAAGGGAAAGACAGAGAGAAATATCAATGTGAGAGAAACACATTGATTGGTTGCCTACTCCACACATCCTGACCAGGGCCTGGGCCTGGGAGGAGCCTGCAACCGAGGTATGTGCCCTTGACCAGAATCAAATGTAGGACCCTTCGGTCCGCAGACTGACACTCCATCCACTGAGCCAAACCAGCTAAAGCGGACTTGATATTTAAAAAAAGGTTTTCACAAATTTTTGACGTTGAAAGTGTGACATTTTATTTTGTAAATGGACAAGAGGTCTCTGACTCTTTAGAGTCATTTTTTAACATGAATAAGGCAGTTTTTAAAGATTTACAATAATGTATTAGAAAATGCTTGAAGAATTATCTCAGAAAAGAAAGAAAATTTAAAACTTTTAATTTCCATGAGCATGTATTTTACGTGTGTATATTAGGTAAGTGACGTATTGTTTTAATAAAAAAATATTTTCTTGTAAGTTTACACTTAAATGCTTTACTCTGATATTCTTTACATAAGCCTTTCTTATTTTTGATTACCTTCCCTACATGACACCAAATTTACACAAGTGATGGACAGGAAGTCTAGGACATCCCGAACTTGCATTAGTGACTTGCATTGATTTTTATTATTATTTTTAAGTGAAAACTCACATTCCTGTGGCTCACTGGCACCTGTCCAGTGAGTCTTGGTTTTATTAAACTATCCAAGAAAAGAAACGAATTGCAATATCTTCTCTGAGGACCATGGAAAGGCCTTTATTAGGAGTTTTCAATTTTTCACCCTCTTGATTTCAAATGTCACATAGGCAGACTCCAAAGGCAAATTGAAGATAGTCATAATGATTTATTTGGAAATATTTTTTAGGTAAGTAATAGGGCATATTATTCATAAACACCCAGAAAAAAAAAAAACCTTGAGTAAAAGACAATTCTAAAGTATCCTGTGAAAATGCCAGAATTTCTGATTGGCTCATTCTGAGCAGGTCATTTTCCTGAGTGAAGACACAGCTCAAGGGGTCTGTATAGGATATATAGTAATCATGATATGTAACAAGACCGAATTTGTCAGCAGAGTGAAGATACCTGATGGGCTCTAGCAAGTCCGGTGGAAAGAAAGCACAAATAAACAAGCTTTGTTTAGTGAGAAACCAGTCTCTCTTGAAATTCAGTATGATGATTTTTGTGAAGGAAAGTCTGTTTGAACAGAGGATACCTTGCAAAATAATTTAAATACCTTCTTTAGGCTTTTCTAAATTAAAAAAAAAAACTGGGGAAAAGAACACAAGCTTAATGAATCAGTGACTCAAACCTGGGATGGGGTAGGTAGTATTTCTTTCAGTTGTGTCTTGAGTGGTCTGGGACTGCTTTTCATGTGCCTGTGGGCCCTGGGAAGGGGCTAGGGGTCACATCTAGGCTCTGCGCATGGATGGTGTTCCTGTCACTTTCATAGGGTTTCAATATTTTCCAAATGAACTAGGAGGTCAGATGCACTTGTTTGTTTGTTTATTTTTTTGTAGAGCAGACTGTTTAGAAATTCGTGTACCTGGATTTAGCCTCCCTTTTAGTTGCCTCTCCTATCATGTAAAGTTTTTAGGGAGGGGGGAGTTTAGAATAAGCCAAAAACAAAGAAGCATCCCTTAGCAAGGGGCCATAATGGGCATTCAGTTATATGCAGCTTCTAATCAGAACATATTTTGAATGTTCCCGAATCCTGGCTGTCAGAGAGATATATGTGTATTATAAGTCAAATCACTTTACACTTCAAGGTTTGCTTTCATTTTTTGCCATGACATTATTCTCTTTTTGGTTAGATGTGTTATATTTGTAGAATTTGTTGCAATGTAGTTGAAATAATTTATACTAAGCCATGAATGTCAGCGGTTAACCCCAATAGTTTTACCTCCAATTGTCTAACAGAAAAATCCTTTGTTAAATACTACCAAGTCAAAACTAATCTATGCTAAGTAAATGATAATGATTAGAAATGTGCCATGGATATTCTGATAAGGTCTATACCAGTTTTCAGTTGAGAGAGATAATTAGAATCTTCTGACCTACCACCAGAATTTCTGATTCTGTAGGCCTGGGGTCTAGAACTTGGTTCTTAGTGTATCCCTGGTTAAGAACACTGATCTAGGATGTCCAGTACTATCTATAATAATAAAAGTGTCCTTCCGGACGATCTTCTGGACGAAGCCTCAGTGGCAGGGGCTGAGGCAGAGGTGACCACCGTGGTGGTGGGGCCGAGCCCCTTGCACGAATTTTGTGCATTGGGCCTCTAGTGTTGAATAAGAGTGGTAAAAGCAGACATCCCTGTCTTGTCCTGTTCTTAAGGGAAATGCTTTTAGTTTTTGTCTACTGAGTATGATGTTATCATGATATGTAACATCATATAGGCCTTTATTATGCTTAGGTATGATCCCTGTATTCCCAGTTCAATTAGCACTTTTATCATAAATGGGTATGGATTTTATCAAGTGCCTTTTCTGCATCTATTGATATGATCATGTAGTTTTTACCCTTCTTTTTGTTTATGTGATGCATCATGTTTATTGATGTGCGGATATTGTATCAATCTTGCCTCTCCGGAATGAATCCCATTTCATCATGGTGTATGACAGTGATGGTGAACCTTTTGAGCTCGGCGTGTCAGCATTTTGAAAAACCCTAACTTAACTCTGGTGCCGTGTCACATATAGAAGTTTTTTGATCTTTGCAACGATAGTAAAACAAAGATTTATATTTTTGATATTGATTTTATATATTTAAATGCCATTTAACAAAGAAAAATCAACCAAAAAATGAGTTCGCGTGTCACCTCTGACATGCGTGTCATAGGTTCACCATCACTGGTGTATGATCTTTTCAGTGTATTGCTGGATCCAGTTTGCTAATCTTTTCTTGAAGATTTTAGCATCTATATTCATCAGGGATATTGGCCTATAATTCTTTCTTTGTATTATCTTTACCTGGGGTTGGAATTAGGATAATGCTAGCCTCATAAAATGAGCTTGGGAGTGTTCCCTCCTCTTAAATATGTTGGAATAATTTGAGAAGGATAGTTATTAGCTTCTTTGAATGTTTAGTAAAATTTGCTTGTGAAGCTGTTGGGTCCAGGACTTTGGTTTGCTGGGAGTATTATTTTTTTTATTTTTATTTTTTATTACTGCTGCAATTTCTTTAGTTGTAATTGGTCTTTTAAGATTTTCTGATTCTTCCTGATTGTTTTGGAAGATTGTATTTTTCTAGAAATTTACTCATTTCACTCAGGTTGTCCATTTTGTTGGCATATAGTTTATCATAGTATTTTCTTACAATCCATTGTATCTATGTGGTGTCAGTTGTTATTTCTCTTTCATTTTTAATTTTATTTATTGAGGTCCTGTCTCTTTTTTTTCTTGATGAGTCTGGTTAAAGGTTTGTCAATTTTGCTTATCTTTTCAAAGAACCAGCTCTTGTTTTCGTTGGATATATACTAGGTTTACAATGTTACTAAAATGAACTCAACATACTTTATTCTGGGAGGTAAATTCCTAAAAACTAAATTTAGTGGTATGAGCAAAGATCTAAAGCAAATCCCAACTGCGTGAAATGAAAACACATTAAACATAAAGGGATCTATCATCATTTTGATCTAAACCACAGGGAGATGTTAGAAAGTTAAAGCTTGCAGAGTGCTC
>NW_006284850.1:501902-504436 GCF_000327345.1 Myotis davidii
TGTGAATGTTTAGTAAAATTTGCTTGTGAAGCTGTTGGGTCCAGGACTTTGGTTTGCTGGGAGTATTATTTTTTTTATTTTTATTTTTTATTACTGCTGCAATTTCTTTAGTTGTAATTGGTCTTTTAAGATTTTCTGATTCTTCCTGATTGTTTTGGAAGATTGTATTTTTCTAGAAATTTACTCATTTCACTCAGGTTGTCCATTTTGTTGGCATATAGTTTATCATAGTATTTTCTTACAATCCATTGTATCTATGTGGTGTCAGTTGTTATTTCTCTTTCATTTTTAATTTTATTTATTGAGGTCCTGTCTCTTTTTTTTCTTGATGAGTCTGGTTAAAGGTTTGTCAATTTTGCTTATCTTTTCAAAGAACCAGCTCTTGTTTTCGTTGGATATATACTAGGTTTACAATGTTACTAAAATGAACTCAACATACTTTATTCTGGGAGGTAAATTCCTAAAAACTAAATTTAGTGGTATGAGCAAAGATCTAAAGCAAATCCCAACTGCGTGAAATGAAAACACATTAAACATAAAGGGATCTATCATCATTTTGATCTAAACCACAGGGAGATGTTAGAAAGTTAAAGCTTGCAGAGTGTAATCAGATAGCAGAGCCTTTAAAAATTTGAAGAGGGATGTAAAATATCAAGGAAGAGCTTAAAAGCAGATATCTCATGCCTGGACATCTGTCCAACTTGGGACAGTGTAGAAGGTAAACATCTAAAGATTTAAAGGGCAAATATAGTACATCTGTTGTTGTTTTTCCATTTTGTAGCATTATTTTTATTTTATACCCTGATGATCTTGAATGTTTTCCAGTGTGTGCCAAAGACATGGCATCCTGCCCATTTCTTTGATATTCCAGAACAAATTCCTACTGATGGGGTTTCTGTCATTTATCGTGGAGGACTATAAACACACACATTACCAATAAATAGAAATTCAAATTCCCAAAGGACACAGTTGAGAGAACCCTTGAATATATTATTGAAAGCTCTCATGTGCAACTATACATTTCAAATGGCCCATATTAGTTTCTGATTAACATGGAATTGTGACTTGGGATTTCTTATTATTAAAGTTTTCTTATTTAGTGTTAGACCTGCCTTCTCTTTCCAACCCTTGGATGGTCAGATCTGTTTCCATTACCATGAAAAACTTCTGAAAACCATCTAGTGAAAGAAGTATGGGAGCTAAGATAAAAAAGAATGTGGGGTCTGGGATATGCAGACTCCTAAGGGAAGAACAGTTTTATCATCTCTCTTTCCTTTTCATGGTTGCTGCCAGTTCTCCCGATTTCTATCCTGTTTTGCCTATAAAACTCCGGCCTTCCTTCATTAATTTGTGGCTTCAGTACAGTGAGATATAGTTCAGTGCAAACTATGGAAAGTAATGGTATTTACTTTGAGCTTGAAAACCCAGGTTGAAGATCTTTTTCTGCCATTTGTTAGGGCGTGACCGTAGGCACGTCACTTAGCCAGCCCAGCTTTGGTTTTCTTATCCGTAAGCTGAATATTTATATTTCATGCATTATCTGCCTCATGGGATTATTGACAATTAAATGAGAAAATGTATGTGAAAGCATATTTTAGGGCTATGATAATTATGATGATGATGATGATGATGATTTGAAAGCTCAGTAGGTGGGCCAGTTCTTCCCACCTAGGAAAATATAGGATTCCTATTTAAAATCTTACTGAACAGAAATTGCTTATTTGAATTTTTATAATGAAGTACAAATGCGAGATAGATGGAATTTCTGAAGAAGCTCCTGGCAACTGAATAAGTCTTACGTATTTTTAAAAACTGTCACAATGTAAGTATTTTCAAAGAGGTATATAATGGTTCCTGAAAATACCTGAAATGCCCATGCTTTCATAGATGTGTAATTTGTTTTAAATGTCTAATCTTGAATGATTAAGTAATTTGCATACTGTTTTCAGTGGCATGAATTAAAGGCTAATTGAAATGTAATTTTTTTGCAGTGAAATTATTTAATCTTTTATGTAGCACATTTAAAAATATTGAAGGCCAGTTCTAATTTTATAGTTTTATTATTTTAATTTAATGTACCAAGTAATTAAAAACTGCTACAAAGAAAAGAAGATGAAAATTATTTCAGTAAATTTTCTTTCAACAGAGTGAAAAGATGATTAGTAGAATAATGGAAGAGAGCTTAACACAGTACCTGGCACATAAAGATATTCATTAATTGCTCCCTAACAAATTGTAATGAATAATTAATGAGTATTTCTAGACTTAGGTAAAGGTGCCATTCTCAGTGCTATATAAAATGAAGAAGATTGCTTGACATTGTTATACTGAAACACTTCTATAAAGAAGTCACACAAGCCAATTTTTCTTGAGCCATTGGAGCCTCTGTTTGCTATACTTGTCTTATTGCTTTACTCTTTTTGTAAAAATATGTTTTTATTGATTTATTAGAGAGAGAGAGGAAGGGAGAGGGATAAAGAGATAGAAACATCAATGACATAGAAATATCATCAATCAGTTGCTTCCTGCATGCC
>NW_006284850.1:504478-505109 GCF_000327345.1 Myotis davidii
GGGTCAACGCCTGCTGAGCCATACCAGTCAGGCCTCTTTGCTCTTAAAGTAGATGGTCAAGCCTAAGTTAGCGATGTTGAGAGATAATTCTTCATGGGTATCTTGCAATCCTGTAGATCTTGTAAGCAGAGGCACCAACTACTCTCTGTTCAAGGATGTTTATATAGCAAACAGCTTTGGAAGACAAAGATAGTATCTCCCTCTGGAGTAAGTTACAGATTTGCTCATAGCCTTGGAAAATAGAGGTGGTGTTTCATTCCATAACGAAGCACAGACATGCTTACTGTCCAGTCTAATCAAAGTAATGTCTCCCTCTGAGACAAAAGGCTGGAATGATTGTTTCCCATTATAAAAGACTAGTGACCCTGCACACGAATCCGAGTAGCTCATTGCCGCTTGCCTCAGCTGGCCGCTCGTACTCTCCACCACATGTAGCTCGCTGCCCCGCCCTCCTGCTGTTCGGTCATTACATGACAGCGTCCCAACCAATTTGCATATTACCCTATTATAAGTATAGATTTGGGATCCCTTAGCTCAGGGTTCCTCTCCTGTAACCCACTGTGGGTTCAGGAGTTACCAGGACCTGATATCACTTGTGGGAATTGAAGCTCAGGAAACTGGTGCAAAAAGT
>NW_006284850.1:511515-515315 GCF_000327345.1 Myotis davidii
CGTTTCAGCTGCTCACCCTTATCTGCTCCAGGAGAAGGCACAGGACACGTCCCTTTATACCTCCGCCATTTTCCCCCTCTCCAAGCGCTGATGTTTTTACTACTAGTATTGCTGTTAATAAACTGTTCTTTGTTTATAACTAAAGCATCTTGTGTCTTCTGCCCACATTTATGAATGTTTGGCAGGCTAACTCATTAGCTTGCAAGTAGGATAAAATTGCAAACTGTAAACAGTTCTTGACAGCAGGTTTCAGCAGTGTTTGGGTAAGTTTCCTGGTATGATATGGTGTTGTTGGTGCCCTAATCTAGGAAGGGAATCCAGTGGCAAACCACCATTTTGAGTGTACTTAGCGTTTGGGGCCCATATTCTCAAGAGAAGAAGTGAATGGGCATTATAGGGTTGGAAGTAAAATATGGGATGAGATCAGAACCTTTGTCCCAGAGCACTGTCTAAAACTATGGAGCTTATGATAATGCCCATTTTGTCGGTATCGTTGGGTGGAGGTGGATAGAGGCTATAGAGCAGTGGTCGGCAAACTGCGTCTCGCAAGCCACATGCGGCTCTTTGGCACCTTGAGTGTGGCTCTTCCACAAAATACCGACTTCTGTGCATGGGCCATGAAGTTTCAATCACACTGTACGTGTGCACCCGCATGTGGTATTTTGTGGAAGAGCCACACTCAAGGGGCCAAAGAGCCGCATGTGGCTCACGAGCCGCAGTTTGCCAACCACTGCTATAGAGGAAGAAGAGAAAAGAGGGTGGTAGAGGAAAGAAGATTCTACAAAGCTTCAAAGCAGCATAAAGTCATTTATGCTATAGGAACTGTAAATCATAATGTTGTCACCTACTATAATGCAGCTTATTAGCTTATATTTTTGAGCCAAGAGTATGCATTTTGTGTAAGCAATCTGCTTTGGGGTCTTATTGCTTTGGTTTTTGAAATGATGACAGAATTATTCAACACATAGTTTTGTAAAAGGTGGAAGATTTATATGGTCTGAAAAGAAACCAGAGTATATCAACACATACTTTTGAATGCCTATTGTGTTCAAAGCATTGTGCTAAGTGTTTAAGATACTATAGTGAATAAGTGAACAGAACAATAGCAATGGCAGCAGCTAACTTCCACTGAATGCTTATTATAAACTAAATGCTAAGAGGTTTACATGCATTTTACTCAATCCTGGCAACAACCACAAGAGGTATCAGATAATTTGTATAGCAATCTTAGAGTTAAGAAATCTGTCATTAATCACACTGCTGATGTCACATCAACTTCAGTGGCTTCAGCACTGAATGGCAGGGTACACACAGATGCAGGCCCTCAGTTGGTGAGGACGTGAACCCTACACCCAGCATGGGAGGCCCATGCAGCATCCTCCAACTCAGTTCAAGTGGATTTCTTCCAGTAACTGCCATTTTAAGGTGGTCGGTGCTCATACCGTCAAAGTTGTTGTCTCTTCCTTCCTCCACAGTGTCATATCAGAGACCTTCCACACCCTTCCTTTCTCACATCTTAGAACACAAGACCTGAAGGGACACCCAGAAACTGGGAAGAAAAAGGCATCATCGCAAGCTGTTGCCATGGCGACTCTTAGTGCCTTTTTTAGTGTGCTCACATTGGGTGAAAGTGACCATGCTGGTTCTGGGAAAAGACATGGTGGCAGTGTCTGGTGTATTAGTTCACTTTTTATGCCTGCCTCTCCCATCCTACCCTAGTCTTCATGGTTTATTAAAGTACTTCCCTAGTACCACTTAGGCAATTCTAATTATAGGTAAGACTGGTCAAATAACTCTGGACCTCAGAAGTCTCAGCTTCTTCTGGCTTCCTCAGAGTTTGAACATACTAATGCTGCCTCTAAGAAGCAGCCCTTTGCCCAGATCAGTGTTGTAGGAAAGCATTTGGGGTTGTTACTGATATGTGCTGTGACCTCTTCCTTGTTAGCTGCATGATGAAACAATTGTATTTTATTTCACACCACAGGGACTTTTATCCGGCGTCACCGGATTCCTCTCCCACCTCCTAATGTTGAAAAGTTTTATACTGTATTTGATTTCAATATCAACATAGATGTTGTCTTTTATGCCCGGACTTTCAAGATTTATGACTGTAATCCATTCACAAAAAACTTCTTGAGGAAAATAGGAGTCAAATTAAACCCCCCGGGAAAGTGTCCAGATGATCCGTACACAAAGATGCGGAGAGAGGTAAGAAGTTGATACATTGTGAGTTCTTTTCTTCAGAATGAGAATCCCTTCAGTCAATAGAGGGTATTGGTACTTCTGAGGCAGATGTGAAAGAACTTTTGGGGCAAGAGTTGCTGGTGTTGTCCTCTTGTCCTTTGGGCTGGAGGGAACGCTGGCTGTCAGCCTCAGTGCTAGAAAGGCTCACTCACTGCCCCTGGCCACCCTTCTCTCCATGGAGACTCCCTTCCAGGCAGTAGGAGTCTTCAGTGAGCCACGCACATGGGACATTTTCTAAGAGCCCACAGTTGGTTTTGTTGTCACTGGCAGTGAATCCACACTTACCTGGCTTGTCTTTTCCCATTTTAGTTCCCTAACTCTGGGAAAAATGTTTGCTGCTTTTCTACTGATTTACTGAACCAAGCCTTGGGTACATCTTTTACTTTTTTCCTTCTTCCTTGGGACTCCCAGCTCCCCTTATGGTGGCATCAGATACAGAGATGTTCTGGAGGAGTGAGAAGGGCCGTGATTCTGATGCACCCCCATTATGAAAGAAAAGTATGACCCCCATTAGTGTAGGGAGGAAAGAATAAGTGTTGGTTGTATCATTGTTTTCTTTCTAAAGTTTTTTTTTTAATGACCCCATGGTCCAAATGTTATGCTTTATAAAACAATCTGAACACCCAAAAGGGCAAGTGTCATGTAGAAGGTCACATACCTAGCCAATGTTCTTTCTAGGATCTGAACTCAAATCTTTTGCTTCTTACTTGATTTTCATTATTGCCATTTGTGTGTGTGTGTGTGTGTGTGTGTGTGTGTGTGTAAAATGATTTATCATTTATCTGTTCATGGATATTTGAAATGGAATATCCCTTTTTAAAAAAAATGTTACTGCTTTCTGAGAGGAAGGATTGAGTCTACAACCTGGCCCTTTGCTGGGAATTGAGCCCACAACCTGGCATGTACCCTTGACTGGAATCAAACCTGGGACCCTTCAGTCTGAAGGCTGATGATCTATCCACTGAGCCAAGGGAATCCCAGCTAGGGATTCCTTTTTCCTTTTTATTGAAGTATAGTTATACACAATAAAATTCACAGAAATTAAGTATATAGTTGGATGAGTCTTAAAAAATACATACACCCATGTAATCTATACCCTAATTAAGATATAGAACATTTTTATCCCCCCTCCCCCGAAAGTACCCTCATGCCTTTTTCTAATCAGTCGTTCTCCTCCCCAGGGTTAACCACTATTCTACCTCTATAGATTAATCTCATTTTTATTGTTTTCAAGAATTGTAATTCATTTCCTTGAAGAAAGATAATATCAAAGTTAGAATAAAATTCTCTTTTGATTCTTTTTTAAATATATTTTTTATTGATTAAGATATTACATATGTGTCCTTATCCCCACATTATCCCCTACCCCCCACTCATGCCCTCACCCCCCTGTTATCCGTGTCCATTGGTTAGGCCTATATGCTTGCATATAAACCCTTTGGTTGATCTCACCCCCTTACCCCCACCTTCCCCTACTTTCCCTCCAAGGCCCGACAGTCCAATCAATGCCTTGAGAGTATTATAGATGTATCCCCTTTTTCCCCATTGTCCCCTCA
>NW_006284850.1:517104-540731 GCF_000327345.1 Myotis davidii
CTCAGTGTGCTTTTCTTTCCTTCTAGTTGTAGAATTTACACTCACCCAGCCTTCCTGTAGTTCTGGAAGATGTCCATTTTGTGTTTTTGAAGTATTATTCAATTGTTGTGGGAGGCAGCAATTTCCCGGTGTTTATCTATGCCGCCATCTTAGTTTTCCCTTCCTCTTTTGATTCTGCTTTGATCTCTTGTTAAAAGCTGCATGCAGAATCATTCATCTGTTCTTGCCTTCTAGCCCCAGCAGAATTATTCTTTAATGTTGTAGGCATACAACCCCCCTGAAAAATATATATTGTTGATCCTGGAGTATCCAAGGTGAAATCTTTGTGGCATTATTCCTGTGTATATTGGCATGCAAGGAGATTTGTGGTTTTGGTTCATTGTTATTTTTTCTAAATGTCCTAGATGAGTCTAGATAAATATGTCTTTAGAACCAACAGTAAGAACATAAAAGAAATGGATCCATATGAATTATCACCCTTTACATATGGCTGCATTCATTCACTAACAGTTAATAGTTGGTAGTGATTACATGATAATGATTGTGAATGATGATGCATTATATGAAATGCATAGAGCACTGTGCAATTTCATAGATTTATAAAGAAAAAATTCTTTTGTGCCAAGAATTGAGAATAAATACCAAGAGCATCCTAGAAATGTTTTAAGTAATTTCCTTTCAGATTGGGAGAATCATTTTAGCATTTATTCCCTTGGGGAGAAAGTTCTTTAATAGATATAGAAATCTGTGGAAAATTAGGAGTTTAATAAGAGGCTTTTATATTGACTGTAATGCTTTTACTTCTCCAGTGTTTGCTGCATTAAAATATAAAGTTAAATTTAAACAATTTAACTTGCCCTAGCTGGTTTTGCTCAGTGGATAGAGCATTGGCATGTGGACCGAACAGTCCCGAATTTGATTCCGGTCAAGGGCACTTACCTAGGTTGCAGGCTCTTCCCGGGCTCAGGCCCTGGTCAGAGCACGTACAGGAGGCAGCCAATCAATGTGTTTTTCTCACATCAATATTTTTCTCTGTCTTTCCCTCTTTCTTCCATTCTCTCTAAAAGTCAGTGGAAAAGTATCCTCGGGTGAGAATTAAAAACAAAACAAAATAATTTAACTTAAACTGAAAAGAGCCCCAATATTATATAATCAATAATACATGTCTTAGAGGCCTAATAATGCTGAAGAAATATTTTTCCAATCAATGAAAGTAGAGGTCTCATAATTTCATTTAATCATCACAGATAATACTGGAGAGCCTCTGAAAGGCCATTATGTCTGCCTCCATTTCTTGGGATAAGTCTGCATGTAGACTGTCCTGGACAGGTACAAAATTTTGAGAATTGATACAGCAGATTACGTAAGTTGATGTGAAACTACATCTCCCTTGCCAATGAGCACTTCCAATTCTATTTGGCTGCATTAGATAGAGCAGACCAGTTTTGCTCCAAGACTGGGCTGGGAACGTACAAATGCAAAAGAGCCGCACCAAGAAGACTGCAGAGCTAGTGGTTCCTGGGTTGGGGGACAGAACCCAGGCAGTGGTTCTGTGCCGACTGGGAAGTTTTCCATTTGTTCTGCTTCTGTTTCCATGGTACTTTCAGATTCTCAATATCTAAAGCTTTTGAGCAAAATAAAACCATGAATATATTTCTTCCCTTTTACCTTCACAAAAACCTTTGGACGAGTAAGAGAATATACAGATATGAATTTTCATTAAAAAGATAATTTTAAAGTGAGATATAATTAGCATAGATGTATAGATGTTAAGCATGTAGATCAACAAGTTTCAAAAAATGTGTACAACTTAGTAACTAACATGAAAATCAAGATGTAAAATATTTCTTTCACCCCTGAAAGTTCCCTAGTTCCCATTTCCAGTCAATTCACTACCAAGGGGCAATTGCTGTTCTAATTTCTGTCACTATGTCATTACAATGACATTATGCTCATTAAGGCATTAGTTTTGTCATTTCTTTTTAAAAAAATATATTTTATTGATGTTTTACAGAGAGGAAGGGAGAGGGATAGAGAGTTAGAAACATCGAGAGAGAAACATTGATCAGCTGCCTCCTGCACACACACTACTGAGGATGATAAAATCTTCCTGATACTTGATTATATTTTTAAGCTTGAAACTGGTTATATGTACTGGGTATAATATATATTTTATATATATAAAATTGGTTATACATCAATGTTAGTTGAAATAAAAAAATAAATTATAGACTAGTCTATGGAAAATATATCTTTATGTTCTTTGATTGCTTGTATCTCAGAGGTGCTTATGCCCAAACCACAACTATTATGAAACTTTTTTTCATTTTCAGATACTAGACTTCGTGCAGCCTTTACGTTCCTATGAATACTTCGACACCCTGAAAGACTTCCTTAATTATGAGGGGAAGGTTTTGCGCTTCTACTGCATGTGGGATGACTCCGGCTCAGTTTTTGGGGACTATAGACAACTCATCTTGCATTACTTCTTGTATGATGGTACTATTGAAATCAAAGAATTGCTGCCCCATAACTCAGGCCGGGATCCTATGCCATTTTTCCTCGAGAGGGGAAAGCTGCCCAAGGTGCGTGGTGGACACAGAACCACTTTCCAAGTTTGCTTGTGGGCTGAGAGACTCTAGGGGTGGGCAAACTTTTTGACTCGAGGGTCACAATGGGTTCTTAAACTGGACCGGAGGGCCGGAACAAAAGCATGGATGGAGTGTTTGTGTGAACTAATATAAATTCAAAGTAAACATCATTACATAAAAGGGTACGGTCTTTTTTTTCAATAGTTTTATTCATTTCAAACGGGCCGGATCCGGCCCACGGGCCATAGTTTGCCCACGGCTGCTCTAGTCAGTCACTGGAATGTCATGTGTTATGACTATGTGATGACAGTTACCATACATTATTGCAAGAGTTTAGAAAACTTTCATTTTTTTGTGCCCTATATTAATATACATCTTGGAAAGTAATGCAGAGGATATGACAGATTGGAGTTGGAATATTCTGGGTATAAGGCAAATCAAGGGAAAATGTCAAATGCCTGAGAAATTACCTATTCAATATTGAGTTCACAGTCTTATGAAGGCAAATGACTCTCTAGTCAAAAAATGGCTTATGGCCTTGAATGGGACATTGATCTTTGGCTTCTGTATCCTACTGAGGAGGTCCCATGGTATTGGTGTATGTTGTGAATGTGTATACACACACACACACACACACACACACACACACACACCGGAGTGACTCTTCTGAGAGTAACCACCAATCACCAACTAGCCAATGGCTAGCAGTAGTGACAGCTTTGCATTTTATTTGCTATTAAAAAGTTATCAGTCTTATTTATACACATATGTATGGCTAGTTGAGAGCTAACATAACTTGGGTACAGCCAGAAATGGCACAAATATAGAAGACCTGGGTTAGAATTATGGTTCTACATTTATGACTGTGTGATCTTGGGCAAGTCACTTAAGCTCTTTGAGTGTATTACCTTATCTCTAAAATATAGTTAACAAGGCCTCCATCCTGAGATAACTGTAAAGATAGAATGAGGTAACATAGTAAAAAACACTACCTAAGGACCTCTAAACACCTATGAGGACACAACAACATACAGGCTTTTTTCACAGCTCTATATTACATTGTATTTCTTATTTGCATAAAATATTTTTAAACTTAATTCTTAATGCTACTGAAGAGTTTACTGTAACACCCATTTCTGATGCAAACAATCACTGGTTATGTGGTCTAAACAGGAGGCTCTTTCAGATTCTTTGAGCCCATAGCCAGAAGCCCTGCAGTATTGCTGCGAGGGGTGGTGGTGGTGGTAGCGGCAGGATTTGTCTCAGAGGGAGCTCTGGAGTATGGACAGCAGGTGGTCACGAGACACCTGGGAAGCCTGTTTTTAGAATGGCTTTGAAAAATAGGCTGACTATAAAATAATTAATGACACACCTGACATTTGCAGTGTGTCTGGACATCGATTGCTTCATTCATTCATTTAACACATATTTATTGTCAACTGTATGTCAGCTCTGGGGTTACAGTGAGAAAGAAAGTGGATTAAGTCCTGCTTCATGGAGCATACATCCTCATGGGGGAAAGATATAGTAGTGGTAGGAGTTCCCCTGGCACTTTCAACATCTTTTGAGAAATCAAGAAATAAGTACTATTGTTGTAGTTACATGAAACTGAAGATAAAAACCTGGCCCCAGTCCTGTAGCTAGTAAGCGGTGAAGAGAGAATTTGTGTCCAAATGTACTATTTTCCTATGTTATGTGGCTTACTTATACCCCATACATAATACATTCACACATTTGCACTTACATATTATGTCATATGTATCAGAGATAATTCAGATTTCTCATCTGTATATGATAAACTGATCACTGTGAATCTATTAGCTAATGAAGGTATTTCCTGCAGCTTATGCAACTGCTTGGACACCTCCAGTGCATGTAGAACTGAGTGTTCTGGCTCTCTCCAGGCCATGGTTTCTGTTCGAAGCCGACCACTCTCTGTTGCTCTTGCTCTCTCACCACACTGTCTCTCTCAGCCAGCAAATGCCTCTTGGGTTCAGGATCCAGCAGGGTGCTAAGCAGAGTAAAGAAAAGAAGGCAAGGCATGGTTTGTAGTTCAGTGAAGGGAAAAGATGAGGCAACTAGAGAACCACAAAAAGTGGTTTCATCCTGCGGTAGGTGCTATGGAGCATTGAATTAGGGACAGGCCAGTAGGATGGGAGAGGTTATGGGGAAATAGGAGGCTTCGCAGGGCATTGGTGGGTGGGCGGAGGATAGACCAGCCCGCAGGGGGTGAGGAAGCACAGGGACAGGTAGATAAAGTTTGTCCCCAATGTCTTGTCTTCGTGCGGATGGCAGCGAAGAACCATCTAATGCATATTTCCCACTTGAACCCCTTTTTGTATTTAGAGACCATCTACCACAGCTTGCTTTGGTTTTTGTCTTCCAGTATGCCCCAACTGGAGCCCATCAACCAGGAGACGTAACAGATAAAATAGTTCTCAATGTGTATAATGGCTATAAAGTAAGCCGAGTGCATGGCTACCTGTTTGATAAATACAAGGTGAGGAACCTTATGTTTTATTACTGTTTGCAATGTGACATCCCTGGAACCTGAAATGTGGGGGGAGTTACATATTCTTCTCTGGTGAGCTTGATTGTGAGTGAAATTAATAAGTGTATACATTGCATTGCTGTTTTTCAATAATAAACATGCTTAAGTGCATATGTAAATATATGCTTTGCATTGTTGTTGGGTAGCACTACATTGCTAAAAATTTTTTTTTAAAGTTAGTCTCGACTAGTCTTTTGGTTTGATTTTAAAAATTTGGCTGTAAATGATATAATTGAGTTTTTTAGTTTTTTTTCTTTTGGGAAGGGTTAGATTTGTGGAGGGTTTGTGCTGCCAGTGTTGTGTTCCTTTGTTTTCATTAGGAGGCAAAATTAGAACAAGAGTTTTACAAAGAAACTGACCTGAAAATAGGAGCCACCATCAATGTGTGGGGAAGAAAAGTGCTCCTTTGTGACTGTGATGAATTTACGAAGGCTTATTATAGGACTAAATATGGAATTCGTAAGTGATACATCTGTCAACTAGAAAATAATATTGAAAACTTAGAATCTTTGTTCTCTAGTTAAGATTTCACTATATAAACTCATATAAAAAGTAGTTTATGCCTTTAAGACTAATATAATATGAGCATTATGCATTTGAACAGAAAATTATGCAAATGCAAATTGTGATGCATTTTATAGTCATGCTGACTTTTTATATTTCTCATAACATATGTTAAAATCTCCCATTTAGCAGACACTATTATTACACAACATTTCTTGAGTAACAACAGTGTGCTTAATGTAACTAATGACTAGAAATTATATCCGTGATGTGGGGTAGGTGGGCAATGAATAAATAATCTCATAATCTTTACATTTGCTTTTCCTGACTTTTTGGTAAGGTTAAATGAATATACTTAATGTGACTTAGTTACCTTTGACAATTTAATTTTGTTTATAATTAATCTGGTTCTAAATTCTATACAGTATATTTTGGTGTTCTTGATGCCCAAACCAGGACAAAGTCCCATCAATAATTGTAGTTACATTTCCTCCTTGTCTGTAATTGTGGTCAGTGGAATACCTGGTGTCTCCATTCTATAGTGCCACAGGAAGTCCCTGACAAGTGCCAACAACACAGATAGGGGTCTCCCGAAGAGGAAGCCAGGGAGAGATTTCAAATGCATTGTGAAACCTTGGTGCTTAGTACTTTCTCTTAACTAATGATCCCACAACATACTTGGGGGAAAAAATGGCAAACAGACTAAGAGAAAGAGTTGGCCACAGTCTCAAGAAAGGTACTTGAGTAAACTTTCTATTTACACAGAAGCAGAGGGCTTGATAGGAATCCAAGAGATCTCTGTACCCCCATGCAAAACCCAATCTGATTATTAAAAAGATAAGATTTTTCATGCATTTAAGGTTTCTAAGGAGAAGGTGATTCCATAGAATTCTTCCACAAAATAGTCTAGTGTGACCCCTCTAGTCCCCCCCCCCCAGGAAGCTTGGTCATCCCACTGGCCCGTACTTGCCTGTGGGCTATAATATATTACTCCCTCATTATTTCATGTGGATGAACACGGACTGGCAGATGGAGACCTGTCAGACTTTCCTGTAGCATGAAGGTTGGAAAAGGCTCCAGAGGCTCCAGCAAGTGTTTCTTTCACCGAAGGGACAGGGATTTGAATGTAAACTGTTTGTGCTTAGAATTCTTTCCTTGTTTTTTTTTTTTTTTTTTTTTTTTTTTTTTTTTTTTTTTTTTGTGTGTGTGTGTCTATAAGAAGACTTTCTTATTATTAATTCTTAGCGGCTGGGATAACCCAACTAGTAACAAGACCATTCATTCCCATTGCCCATCAATACTGAATAGATCGTGCTGACATTAAGGAGGAGCAGAAAACTTAAAGCAACTTTGATGTGGAGTCACTTCTAGTCATCTCTGAACTCCTGCTGCTAGAAACAGCAGGACATCCTAGATGAGAGTTTAATGATCATTTGAGCAAATTAGCCATCCCAAGATACGGTGACAGGGATGAAATTCTAGTCTCATTATATGGCCTCAATGGAGCTAACAGTTTTTTAAAATATATTTTATTGAATTTTACAGAGAGGAGGGGAGAGGGATAGAGAGTTAAAAACATCCATGAGAGAGAACCATTGATCAGCTGTCTCCTGCACACCCCCTACTGGGGATGTGCCCGCAGCAAGGTACATGCCCTTGACCGGAATCGAACCTGGGACCTTTCAGTCCACAGGCTGACGCTCTATCCACTGAGCCAAACCGGTTAGGGCAAGTTAACAGTTTTTTACCTCTTTTCCCTCCCTTATGAAGGGAAGAGGATTGAGGGTTAGATGGTTTCCAAGCATTTTTAGCTAGAGCTAGGAAGCTGTGGGATTTGATAATCATTTGACTTCAAAATGAACAACCCATCAAAATCATTTGACCTAGGCATTGCGTACAAGTAGAGGTAGATTTTCCTTGAAGTTACTAAAGTCCATGCATATGAAGTTTTAGGCTGCTTCCTTTGCAGGGGCTCCAGTCCAAAACCCTGGGCCTAATTTTGTCTTAATAATTTGTCATTCTTTGTCTTGAAGAGCTTCTCCAAATTATTTAAGCTTTAGGCCTCCTTAAACCTGGGTCTGTATCTGTGTCACTAGAACATACAAAATCTACTTTGAGGTAATTGAAGGCTTTTCCTCGTGTTGTTTCCAACTGAGATGGCAAATAATAAATCACTGTGAATGAACATTAAGATTCCTTTGAAAAATATATCACATCTCTGTAAATTTATTGGAATCTAGTTATTTGTCAATAGACATTCAATATACATATTTTTACAAGTCACTTGGAACTAGAGGAATCAGACTACTTGAAAAACAGATGTGTCTCACAGATCCATCAGAGTGTCAGTTTAAGAAGATAATTGGGAAGATGCTTTGTACAAAAATGTATACTTTTTCATTTGTTCACCAAATGTTTTTAATACCTGAAAAATGCAGGATAATGGAAAACCAAAAGCAGGAAACTTATTCAGGTGCAAGTACAAAACGTTGTAAGCAATTACCCAGAGAAATGATATTTTGAGTCAGATTATCCCAAAAGATGTATGTGGTGTTAGAACAGTCAAGCATGAAGGAGTGGAACAGTTCTCAACTTTTACACACTAGATGGCACTGTGGGTGCAGAGGAACACTAAATTGGTTCTTTTGTTACTTAAATCTGTTGCAAAAATTATGTAGTTGAGAAAACAACACTGTGTTATGAAATCTGCAATCATACAGGAAAGTATAGGATGCATTCTTAGTTACTTTGCTATTCAATATGTGTCCTCTTTTGGTTAGATTTCTCAGATTAATATTGGGGAGTATGCTTGGGAGGAGTTCACACAAAGGCTGTGAGGAAGTCTAAGGAAATGTAAACTTTTCAAATTAGAATGAGAAATAACCTCAAACCCGTAACCTTTTGATCAGTATAAAACATGTCCTTTAATTTAAAGAGTTAGTTTTCCCTGGATGACAAATTGATGCACATTTTCAATTACAGAGGTGTGCACTAAATCTGGATTCTTCCAGCTATTAGAACTTTGACAATGGAAAAGGAAATCACTGCTTACATGAATTTCTTTGAATTACAAATGACACTTTTTAATACAGTTGTAGTCCTTTTGTTGACAGTAGCAAGAGCAACCTGGAGCAGTGGTTGGCAACAAAAAGTTTAGTTTTTGTTTAACTAGATAGCGAAGGGCGTGGCCTGGAGTTGAGTTGAGGAAAAGGGAGAAGGTTTAAAAAGTTCGTACAGCAGGAGGGGACAGTGGATGGGAAAGGTAAAGGCAGAATAGTCAGGAGTCAACTTGTTTGGAAAGGAATTCGATTAGTGAGTGTTGACTAAAGATATGAGAGAGCTAAACTGCAGCTTAAAATATGGAATGGGTGGAATAAATTTCTAAGTCTGAATTTTCATATCGCTGGAAAAATCAGGATGAACAAAAATATTCAGGAACGGGATGTGATAACAAAAGAGAAATGTTTACTTATTTGACATAGTTTCTTTTTTTTCTTTTGAACCAATGACGATTATTGAGTGAGTTCTGTGGTTTTTGTAAACATGATTGAAACCTACCCTCACAGGATTTTGCTGTGTTTTGTTTGAGAGAGTTTAAAATAGTCTACAAAGATCTTCATGTTCATCTTGAAAACATAACAAACCTTTCAAAACAGCCGTAATCAGAACAAAAATAATATTGATGTTTCATTTGCCTTTGCTTTGTTCTAGAGGACTTTAACTCAATTCCATGCAAGCCTCCATCTCCTCCAAAAATAGAAAGGAAATTTCCACCTTACACCGGTTTTGGTTCTGAGGAGGATTCTCTCCGCTCCTGCCTACGCCTCGTGCCTGTAGTTCGTCCTAATGTGCAGGCCTTCAAGAAGTGCATAGAAAAAGACAGGTACTTGATGGAACTGTGATATTTTGGTTTGGTCTTTTCCCCACATGTGTTCAAAATATATACTATAGTCTCCAAGATGATACAGATGTTACTCAGCCCATCTAATGTCAAGTCCAGGGACAAGTTATAGCTTTTTAATGAAGTCGATTAACATGCAAGTATTAACAGGTTCTTACTTGAATGGTTATCATATTTTTCCCGGTTTTACTGAGATATAATTTGACATATAACATTGTATAATATAATGATTTGCTATATGTATATACTGAAAAATGATTACCATAATGAAATGAGTTAACATTCAATACTTTACACAGTTATAGTTTTTTTCCTTGTGATGAAAACTTTTATGATTTACTCTCACAACTTTTTAAAAAAATATATTTTATTGATTTTTTACAGAGAGGAGGGAGAAGGATAGAGAGTTAGAAACATCGATGAGAGAGAAACATTGATCAGCTGCCTCATGCACACCCCCTACTGGGGATGTGCCCGCAACCAAGGTACATGCCCTTGGCCGAAATCGAACCTGGGACCCTTCAGTCCGCAGGCGGATGCTCTATCCACTGAGCCAAACTGGTTGGGGCTGTCTTATCATTTCTTATCTCCATTTCATGAAGGCTGGGACCCTTGAGTCCTCAGGCTGACGCTCTATCCACTGAGCCAAACCGGTCAGGGCAACTCTCAAAACTTTTAAATATACAATATACTATGGTTAACTATGGTCACCATGTTGTACATTAATTACACCCCCAGAAATTATCATGTAACTGGAAGTTTGTACCTCTTGATCATCTTCATCTAATTCCTTCATTCCCAACTCCCTGCCTCTGGCAACCACCGATCTGATATCTATTTCTGTAAGTTTGGTTTTATTAGATTCCACATATAAGTGAGTTAATATAGTACTTGTCTGCCTGACTTATTTCACTTTGCATAATGCCCTCATGTTCCATCCTTATTGTATCAAATTGTAGGATTTCCTTTTCAATGGCTGAATAACATTCCATTGTATATATATATGTGACATATATAGAATTTTCTTTATCCATTTGTCAATGGATACATAGGTTGTTCCCATGTCTTGACTACTGTAAACAACGCTGCAGTGAACATGGGTTGCAGATATTTCTTTGGGAAAATGATTTCATTTCCTTCAAATATATATGCAGGAGTTGAATTGCTGGATCATTTGCTCATTCTATTTTTAATTTTTTTGAGGAACCTGCATAGTGTTTTCCATAGTGGCTGTACCAATTTACATTCCTACCAACAGTGCCCAAGGGTTCCCTCTTTTCCAAATCCTTGCCATTGAGTGGTTATGAGTGGTTATTTTAATAAGTGTCACCTGGAAGCACCTGAAATCATATAGTGAGAGGAATGGCCAACCTGTCTTAATTATATCTCAATATCTCTCTCTTATCTCTATTTCTATCTCTATCTCTATCTCTATATCTCTATCTCTATTTTTCTGTATATATTTCCTCATGATGGTCCCTAGTAAATGGTGAAGAGTAGAGGTCAGCAAACTTTTTCTTAAAAGGTCAGATAGTAAATATTTTTGGCTTTGCTGGCCATATGGCCTCTGTCATAACCACTTAACTCTGCAGCTGTAGGTGAAAGCAGCCACCGAGTCCATGAACAAATGTGTGACTATCTTCCAATAAAACTTTGTGTATGGACACTGACACTTGAATCTCATATAATTTTTACCTATTCAAATATTACTCTTTTGATTTTTTCAACCATTTAAAAATGTGAAAACCATTCTTAGCTCACGGGCTATATAAAAACAGGTGGCAGGTTGTACTTGGCTCATAAGCTGTAGTTTGCCTACCCCTGGCATAGAAGCTTCCATGATTTATGTGTTTTTGAGAATGTTATTTGGAAATTAATGTGGTTGTTCTTTTTCAGTTACAGTTGACATGTAATATTATATTAGTTTCAGGTATACAGCATAGTGATTATACATTTATATAATTTACAAAGTGATTACCCAATAAGTCTAGTACCCATCTGACACCATACATAATTATTACAATATTCTTGACTTATAGTCCCTATCCTGTGCTTTATACCCCCTGAATATTTTTATAACTGGCAATTTGTACTTCTTAATTCTTCCTCTTTTCATCTCCCCTCCTCCCTCCCATCTGGCAACCATCAAACTGCTTCCGTATCTATGAGCCTGTTTCCTTTGCAATTAATGTGGCTTTAGTTTGAGAGGTTTAGTTGAGTTCAGTAACCATAGATTGTTCACATGGCTGACTATAATTTCAAAAGATGGATTTTTAAAACTTCTCCTAATATATATGAGGAAAAATCTGCCCCCGAGTCATACATATAGAAGGTAGGTACTTCCCTTAGCTACCTTTTGCTTTCTCAGGGAGAGCAGGACCTGGAGAAAGAAGTTGGGAGGAAAGTGGTAGGAAAATGTCGCAGATATTTGAAAAGGATGTAGGCTAAACATTGAAGTCCTGTTTAAGAGAAATAAAGGGTCAGGAGAACCTGTGGAGAAAAAATGATGAAGGGAACATATAATTAGACCAGGAGAAGGAAAAGAAAGAGACAGCACCCTTAATTTGATAACATTTATGGAGTCAGATGCTGTTGTAGAACATTTTGAAGTAGAGAGAACAATAGTTTTGCTATAACTGTAAAAATGGTGAAAATATATTGTTAAGAGCTATGTAGAATGTTTAAAAGGCTGCCTATGATGTCCTTTGCTTTTCAAGAAATAATCTTTTATTTTTGAGGACTTTAGAGTTTTGTTTTCAGTATTAGAATCTATGCTACTCAAAATATGGCACCCATACTTGTTAGAAATGTTAGTTCTTGTGCCATACCCAAAACCTACTGAGGCAGAAACCCTGGAGTGGGACTGGTATTGTGTTTAACCAGCCCTCCAAGGGTTCTGATGGGTACCACAGTTTGAGAATTCTGATTTTGATAACATGAGAGGGACACCATCATCCTACCTTATAGACAGCAGTGTTTACAGTGAGATTGCAGGGCAGGGTTTTTGGTGGATACTTTTCACTAACTGCTGTTTTTTAAGGGCAGCTACCCGAAGGAGGCAGGAAGAAAGAATGTCCCTATTATAAAAGAGGGACATTTTCTTATAAGTAAACAAGATGAAACATGATCCAGGGTGTTTCTTTGGAATCCAGGTAAAACAGTTCTTTGTGGGTAGTTGCCTTAGTCTCTCCTGTATACACCGTGTCTACATAGAACATTGACTATAGACAGTATTCCATGTTCTTGTCATGTTGTTGTGGCTAGAGGATGGTGGTACAAGCACAAATGTCTCTAATTTTGTTTCTTTCTGTCCACTGCCCATCTGTGCCAGGAATATATTGCCCTTAAGCTCCTCCTACACACTGACCTTGTTTCCATAGTAACTGGCACATTCGGCTGGAGACTTATACATGAGTTTGAATAATCCAAGGTTTAAAACTGTGAGAACCTAAGGAAGATGATCTCACAAAGCATACAAGGACCAGTTTCTTAACGCAAATAATAATAATAATAATAATAATAATATCACTACTAATAAAAAGCAAGAGCCATTTGTAGTTATGATGTGCTAACTTACTTTACAATACTTGATCTTATTTAATCCCCCAAACAGCCTCATAAGGTACCCATGCTTTACATGAGGAAATGGCGGCTCAGAGAGACTATATAATTTGCCCAGGCTCACACAGCTAATTTTTAGTTGAAGTAGGTTTTGAATCCAGAAGAAGTGTGACTTCTAGAGTTCACCTGATTTGTGTTTTTTTGTTTTTGTTTTTACCACAGAACCTGTACTATTGCAGTGTGTGGCAATTGCTTGATAATGCAGTTGTGCTCTTCCCTTAGAACAAGAGCCCCTTGAAAGCAGAGACCGGCTTTACTGCTTCCCTCAGAGTTCAAACAGTGGGGACTACATATTAGGGACTCAATAAGTATTTGTCCAGTAAGAGAAGGAATGATGCATAAGTGATTCAATTGAATCAACATTCAACCTTCCAATACTTAATGATGGATAGAAGAGACAGATGGACTTCCCATCAGGATCGTTATTATCCCAGACTTGTGCTCTTCATAGCCATATAGCATAAGAGAGGGTTACCAAATGTGTTTGTTACTTATAAATCCAATTATGTACTAGATGAGATCTATCTGAAGCCTGGGACACTAGGGACCATGAGAACAGCAATGGAGATCTGGGCTGCCCTGGGACTAGCCTTCCAAACTGCTACTTTCCATCTCGCATGAGGCCTCAAACGGGAAATCTTGAAGCCATGCTTTTATAGTCCTGCTTCCTTGGATAATCTGAGAAAGGGCACTTTCTGCTCTGCGAATTAGGATTTTCTTTTCTTTTCTTTCTCTTTTGTAAATCACTGTGACCACAAGGAAAGGATGAGTTTCAACATAGGAAAACATGAAACCTCCCTGCTTAGAGTTGTGACAGGGAAGTGACAAAGTACATGGTTTATTTTACTCTATGCTTCTTTGGGTAATGATTTTGATTATCAAAGACCTCCCCAAGGGTTTAGGATTTGTTACATATTCCACATTTCACTAGCTGATATCCATAGACATGCTTCTGCTGACAGATCATAAATTAATTTCTTCAATGACAAGGCAATTAGCTTCGGGAACTTTGATTCTAGACTTTGATTCCATCGTCAGTCTACTAGATTATTCTACTCATGCATAGAATTCTAAGTGCAAATTCCAATCTATATGGGTCGTATAGCAACTTTATACAAACAATGTAAAATTGTTATATTAGACAATGGTTCATAAGATGCAGCCCGAAAACAGATTTGTAATGGCTACTTACAATATGGGTGATAAGTGAAATAATATTTAATATAGCATTTGAAAGGGAAAAGGTAATTTTTCCCTGAAAGGGATTTGGGGAATCCCTGAGGAAATGGGGGAATGACTCAGGGAGGAGAGGGTTTGGGGCTAGAAGAAAGAAAAGAAATGGGCATGAGAAAGTGGGAAATGAAATGAGAATGTGGCTCCAGGACGCCATGGAGCACCCCTGCTCCCATGCTCATGCTCAAGCAATGAGGGCTGCGTGCTGTTCTTCTTGCTGACGTGATTGTTGTAATTTCTGACTAGCTGCGTGAGTAGGGAACAACTGTTTAATGCAGCTTGTTTGAGTAATGTGTTTATGGCATTTGTTTTGGGTACATTTTCCCAATGTGTTACCCTGGACATCTAAAGAATAAGTCATATTTTAATAAATGGAGAAATTCCTCTGCATATAAATTTAGAACCTTAGTAAGAATATGGTTGAACTTTTTCAACTTCAGAGAAGTTATCCTACTATCTTAAAACCATAGGGTGAAGGAGTCAAAAGGTGCAAACTCCCAGTTACAAACTAAATAAGTCATGGAGATCTAATGTATAGCATGCTGACTATCCTATATAATAAAAGCCTAATATGCAAATTGACCCTTTGACTGGAAGTTTGACCAGGAGTTTGACCGCACACTATGACATGCGCTGACCATAGGGGGCGGTGTGGAATATCGTGGGTGTTGGCGACGTGGTGCTGGCAGCAGGTGGCAATGGAGGTGCTGCCGGCCCCAATGGGCCCAGACGAGAGCAGGACCATGGTGGGATGGTGGAGCAGGTGAGTGGGCAGTGCCAGGCCAAGGCGGGTGTGAATGGGGGCTCAATTACCCCACCAATTGCCCTGCAGACGGTGACCAGCAGCGGCGGCAGGGGGCAGTTCCACCACCCAGCTACCAGGTGCTGAGGGAGCCAGGCCGGGGTGGGGTGGGGGGTGGGGTGGAAGGTGGCTGGCCCCAACCAATTGCTCCACAGATAGTGATCAGTGGCCAGCAGGCCCTGATTGCCAAATTGGGGCAGCCCAGGCTGGGATGGGGAACTGGGGGTGTGTGGTGGCAACCAACCACCCGCAGCACCCGAGTGGGGGGCTATGACCTCTTGCTGGCTACCTGTGGGCAGGGGTGATGAGGATGGAGGTGCGATGAGAATGCAGGGTGTCTGCTGAGCTTGCTCTCACTCACCCTGCTACCCTGCCATGGGATGCCTGGGCTCGCACACTGGGAAAGCCCTCATGCTCAGGTGCCGGGCACCCAGGTGCTGGGCCACCCACTTCCATGTGGCACTGCTGGGCTGCCCAGAGGCCCACACTGTGCCCCAGCCTGCCGTGTCCAGTCGTGCTCACTGCATCTCTGTGTGGGGATTCGGGCGCCGTGACTCAGGCGGAGGGGGGCACACCGGAGTCTGGAGGCCCAGGTGCTCCTCAGGGCCCAGAGGTCAGCTGGGACCTGCCCTTCCATGCCAGATGCTCACGCTTTGATTGCTGGCCAGGCCTTGGGACTGCACCCATTACGAATTTTGTGCACCAGGTCTCGAGTAGTTAATACTGCATTACATTTTAGAAAGTTGCTAAGAAAGTAGATCTTAAAAGTTCTCATAACAAGACAAAAATATATAACTGTGCATGGTCATAGATGTTAACTAGATTTACTATGGTGATCATTGCGCAGTATATACTAATATCAAATTATTATGTTATACATCTGAAATGAATATAATGTTATATGTCAATTATAACTCAATGAAAAACTTTATAGTACACCTTTTAAAGGTTTTATTTTATTATTATTATTTGTTGTTAATCTTTACCTGAAGATACTATTCCATTGATTTTTAGAGAGAATGGAAGGGAGGGGGAGAGACAGAGAGAAACATCGATATGAGAGAAATGCATTGATTGGTTGCCTCCCACACGTGCTCTAATCAGGGCTGGGGATAAAGTCTGCAACTGAGGTACACACCCTTAACCAGAATTGAACCCGGGGCCCTTCAGTCCATGGGTCGACATACTCTCCATTGAGCCAAACCAGCTAGGGCAGCAGGTTTTATTTTATATACATAGTGTATGCAAGATTACTTGTACAATGTTATAACCTTCATTTCTCTTCCATTTAGCTTTGACAATGAAAGCAATACACTCCGGTTCTTTGCAAAAATGACTAAGCACAAAAGTGCCACTGCGGATAGGCTGTTTGTTATTTCATATTTTCTTGGCAATAACACAATATCAGTGTTTGAACCCGTAGAGAAGAATTCAGGTAAGAGACACCGCTCATAGCAGTTTCCTTAGAACAACTAACTGTCTCTTCACTTTGAAAATTAGGGAATGTGATCTGATTTTATATACTAGATGATCTAAGATGGCAATTTTCACTTTTTTGGACCAATAATGTTTATTTTACAAAGATCTAGAGATGGTAACCCAGACATATAAAATGGTAAAAGAGGAACAGTTTTGGTTGGCTTGGGTCTGGGGCAGTGGTCGGCAAACTGTGGCTCGAGAGCCACATGCGGCTCTTTGGCCCCTTGAGTGTGGCTCTTCCACAAAAGGGGGACTTGGGACACTACCCACACTTTTTCTGTGGCTTTGGAGACCCCTCTGTGGAATCCAAGGGCTTTAAAATCATGAACTAGCTGCCACCAATTTCACTGACAGCCAGCAAGAAAAAAGGAAATCTGTATTCTCGATAGCACCGCTTACACAATTTTTGCTTAATTATAAGACAAGAGTCCCAGATTAACAAATACAGTATAATCTTCAGAGTCCATCTTCTTTTGGCTTTTCTGTCTAGTGAGGCTGTTGCCAAGGTTCTAGCGCTCAGGACCATGAAATGCCTCTACACATTGTGCTTATACTGTGGCCATTAATGAGGAGAGCCATTGATTTTGGCTGACCAAATTATGGAGCTGCATGGCTCTGTTCTTTTTCCTAACATGTTTAAAACTTTTATCTGTACTGAAGACACATGTTTGGGTAGAATGATCAGTGGTGCACTAGTTAATAGGCACTCTGAAAAAATCTTAAAGGATCTAATTTGTACCATTTTCCAGTTTCCCTGGTATAAATACCCTAACTGTGGCCAATTTCAATGTCAAGAAATCACCAGTTTAACAACTGGCTTGCAAAATCTCTGGTAGTTGAAAAGTCAGCCCTTATGAGCTGGTTTGAGCCACTCAGCACACCAATGGATAACGAATAATTTGTATAATTAAGTCAGGCTCCACAGTGATTTGAATAATGGATAAAATCTTAAAATACGAAATCAAATACGGGTGAATATTAATCATGTTCTCAAAGGTCAAAAAACAAACTTTATACATCTAGAATGGGGAAGATATGGTCAAGCAAATTGCAGCATACGTAAAACAGAAAGGGTGCTGATTGTCAACTGTAAGCTTACTAGTAATAATAGCAGCCATGATTGAGTACCCACTATTATCCTCTAAGAGGCAAACCCCAATGTGGGATTAAATGTGCAGGAGATTTATTAGGGGAAATGCCGATGAGGGAAATGTGGAAGGAGCCAGAAGAGGCTGGGTGAGCCATCGCACTGCAGTGCATGTCTGCCTCTTGAGAAGGACACAGGGAAGGATGAAAGGGAGAGATCTTAGATTGCAGTGTAATGCTAAGAAAGTCTTATTCAGTAAGGCTGACTGGGAGTCTTACAGTCAAAGTCACTAGGTGGAGGCACCTCTCTCTTAGAGAAATGGGCCTGCCTTGTATCTTTGCCTTGCTTAGTCATTTGTTGACGGCTGCCTGTTGGAAGCAAGAACTCAGCACAAATATAGGGATAGAGTTTGGAAATAGCAACTGGGGCCCTCCATCAGTGATGTTCCCCATAGTAGGCGATCTGAGAAGCGCCCTCAGAAATGTTACTCCTATTTTATGAATGAGAATTCAGAGAAGTTCAGAGATCATCAAGCAAGTGACAAAGCCAGGATGGACTCCAGCTCTGTTTGGCTCCAAAGCCTGGTCTTTCCACCACCTATGGATTCTGAATATGGTAGGAGGAATATGGTAAAGGTGACCCCAAAAGCTCATCTGTTCTCAGATTTTATTCATAGGTCTAGAGATTTCAGTTCACTATCAGAAGATACTGGAGTTTCATGTTCAACTAACTGTTCACTGCTAACTGTTCAAGAAGTCAAAAATCAAATCATGGCAGAAGGGAGCAGATGAAATGGGGAGAATTCTGGAAAGCAAGAAATAGGAGACATTGCTAAAAGAAGCAAAGATATTTTGCCCAAGAAAAATAGTTAATCTGTATGTCAGAATAGGTATAAGACACCATCTGGGTCAAATGAATGGAAATAAGCCCAAGAAAGGAATTTTCTACCTGGTATTATTCAAACATGCACTAAAAATGAGTGTCTTTCCAATGTCCCAATTCTCAGTATGCTGCTGGCCTATAGCAGGAACTTGCTACTCGTAAGTGTTTATTTAAATGTTTGGATTGGGAAGGAAAGAGAGGAAAGAAAGGGCTGGAATGCCACGCCACTTGTTTCTTTATACACTTGCCTAGGGAGCCTCATTTCTTCACCCACTTTCCCATTCTTCCTTTCAGTCTGAGAATAATAGGCACTATGAGTTCACAGCTAAGTTGTATGGTCTGTGTTTGGGCATGAAGAAACTCTAAAGGCACGTTGTATGGTTCTTTCATGAATAAAGCCTACTCTAACTTTTCTCCTTTTCTATAGGGTATACTGGTGGATTGTTCTTGAAAAGAATACGCGTTAAGAGGCCTGGACAAGAAGTTTTTAAAAGTGAACTATCAGAATATATCCAGCCCGAGGAGCTGTATATCGGATCCACAATAAACGTGAATGGCTACCTGTTTACGTTGCTCAATGCTGATGAGTACACCTTAAGATTCATGGAGGAGAATCCAGATAAGGTGAATTTACTTTGTGTAATTCTTGACTTGTCTGTCAGCGCTCTGCAATCTGTGTTTTTCTTTCTCTAGGCCTTTTCTTCTCCATCTTGCCACCCGTTTGATATTGTGCATTCACACATGTGGGCATGAATAATGGATCAGCGTGACTTGGCCACAGGTCCTGTCACAGAGGCCAGGTCCCGGTCTACTCTGTTTACATGCTGGGTCCTTTGCTGCCCAGCATCACAAATGCCAGGCACAGGCAGGAGGCAGGCCCAGGGTTGAATCAAGTTTCCTGAGTTTTCTGCTGACGCCAACAATGTTTTCAGAAAGAAATCCAGCAACTATAGGAAAGGAAGAAAATCTGGTGCCACACACTGTGCTGTCCCGGTTAATTGGCACCGACCTAGAGGGAAGGCTCAGACCTGAACAAACAGAATCCCCTGGGGAATCCAATAGTTGCTGGGTTTGCAACTTCCCATAACAGGAGCCACCTGAGGCCTAAATTAGAGTTCAAGAACAAATTGGCAACAGTGAGCTCGAAGAGTTTTTTCATTTGAGATAAGATGGCAGATGGATACTGTTATTAAAAGTACTATTAGGCAGTGCACTTCAGTAAAAATAACAGGTTGACAAAATCTTGATTTTAAGTGTGCACTAGTTTGGTATGCAAAACAAACATATATTTAAGAATCATTTCCTAATGTTGAAAAATCTATCTGGAAACAATTTATTTGAAAAGTCTGCCCATTTTGTTTCACTTGTATATATAATGCTCAGGGGCAAGTTGCTAAGACCAGTTTCTCAGTGTATATCATATCATGCATATCAGTTTGGGTCCTCTGAGAAGCAGATGCCAAGACAGATTTAGACGTGTAAGAGATGTACTGGAAGAAATTTGTATAAAGGATAAAGGTAGAGGAAACAAGAGTAGGCAGGGAGAGCCTTCAGAGGTCTGAACCCTGAGAAAGGAGAAGGAAGAAAGGAAGGAGGATGGGTCAGGAAGAGCCTCAAATTTAGTAAATCTCTGAGAACTCCTTGGCCAAGCCAATGGGGATCCAGCCTCGTGTCAGGCAGGATGGCCCAGCTCTGGTGCCCCCACCTGCTTAGTCATTGGTGGGAACAGCCTGGGAAGAGTGTGGCCTCAGTAGGAGCACTGCTCCAATCTTGAAGGTACAGCAGCTGAGAGCTATGACCTAACAGTGCTCTTCTGTATCCAGTCTCTCTGAAGGTAAGCCCAGGTAGCATGCCCGGGGCTCTCACACCGTCTTCTCATTTGCAGTGTTAAGAATTCAGGTTATTGTCAAACTGTGAACCAGTATCTCTTCAAAAGCACCGAATTCATGTGAGAGGCTCAGTAATAGGGCAGTTAGAGTTTTGGAGACCAGTAGGCTTGTCTTGGAAACCTGACTCTACACTTAATAGTTGAGGGGCTTTAGACATGTAACTTTCATGAGCTTCACTTTCCTCATCTATGAAATGGGAGTAGCAAAATGCCTCTCTCTCTCTCTCTCTCTCTCTCTCTCTCTCTCTCTCTCGGTTCCCACAGTACTTTGCTTGTGGTTGTTTGGTTGTTGTTGTTAATCCTCACCTGAGGATATTTTTCCATCGATTTTTAGAGAGAGTGGAAGGAGTGGGAGAGGGGTAGAGAGAGAAACATCAGGGTGAAAGAGACATATAGATTGGTTGCCTCTTGCACTGGGCCCCGACCAGAGTCAGGTATCAAGCCTGCAACCGAGGTATGTGTCCTTGACTGGAATGGAACCTGGGACCCTTCAGTCCATGGGCTGATGCTCTATCCATTGAGCCAAACAGGCTAAGGTCAGGGTCTCTTTTATAGACTTCCTATGAAGATTAGATGCGGTAATGTGTGTGAAGTGCTTAACACTTTCTGGCCCATAGCGAGCTCAGTCAATGTATAATTTACAATATCTATTATAAATTAGGGTTCGATATTCAAACACAGGGTAAGCCTACACCTTTCTATAAAATACAGTTGACCCTTGAACCACATGGGGGTTAGGGGCTCAGATCCTCCCACACACAGTTAATAATACACACAACTAATAGCCTAATATTGACTGGAAGCTTTACCAATCAATAACATAAACAGTCCTTAAACATATATTGTATGTTATATAGTATTTTATTATAATAAGTAATCTAGAGAAAAGAAAATGGTATTAAGAAAATCATAAGGACGAGAAAATACATTTACAGCATTTATGTTTAAAAATCCAGGTAGAGTGGACCCATGCAATTCAAACCCGTGTTGTTCAAGGGCCAACTGTATATATATATCATGAATATATATGTGTATATATATATATATGTTTTTGAAATTTATTTTTAATTACAGTTGGTAAAAATGCATATATATAAGAAATAATGAATATATATATATTAATTTATTTTAAGATATAAAGGGCTTTTCTCCTTTCAAAAAGATAAAAGCAGGGTTGGACATCTGGTATCAGCATCCCAAGTGAAAACTTCATTGTAAAACTGCCCTTAACAAGGACATTCTAAACAGAGAAAGATTAATATACTCTTTAATATCAGTCTGAGGAGTCTTTTCAAAAGAGCTCACAGATCCTATCATGGCAATAGATGAAAGGAAATGTAAAGCAAGGAGGGAATGGGGGGCTGTAATAGGTGCCAAACCCTCTGGTGGAAGAGAGAGGACTTTATGCTAAATTATCATCCACATTACTTTTATATTTAGTCTTCTGATATTTTTTTAGCTCTGAGCTGTAATTAATTTACAACCTTTTGCTTTACTGCATTGACTAAGGAGTATTCTTACAGAGTCAAAACTGAATCACAGAGTAGCAGGCAGAAACTGGGGGATGCCTGGAGAATGACTGAAAGGGGATTTCAGTGTGTGTGGACACTTTAACACCCAGCCTTGTTCTGCTAAGTGCATTGTGTGCTGGCCAGCAGTTTCAGGGGCTCACTCTGAAGATCTGGAGAAAATGGGGGGTCCTCTTATCCAATTTTGAATCCCTATTCTCTCCATTAGGGTCTCCCAACATACTAGGCCAATGTCTAAGGGCTAAAGGGAGGAGGCTGAGATAGAAGTAGCTGTTGGTTTTCTGATTCCCGTGGCCTGCCATACCTTCAGCTCATTTCTCTGAGATCTGGGCTTAGGCTAATGTCACCCTTAGTCCTAAAGCCTTCACTGAAGAGGTAAAAATATAGTCATGTCTTCTCTGTGTTGATCTCTATGGAAAGACATGCCCAGCTAACTTCAGGTTCACAATGTGATGTCTTTTTTCTCGCCATCAGAAAGATTGGGCTGCCTATGTCCCAGGCATATTTAAATATCTATCCGTTCTTTTCTCCCTTCCAGTTTCCTTATAGCAACCTTGAATGTGCCCTACAAAAGCTGAAAGCTGAAAAATCAAAAGCCAGAGAGATCAAGCAGATATTTAGGGCTATTGATTGTGACTTCACAAAGATGATGGATTATAATACATTCAGGTAAGCCATATTCTGCTAGCAATAATCTGTGTTTCCTTCAAGATTGTTCAAAGAACAGAAAGAAAAATTTCTTCCCTAGTGTTCCCTAATTAACACTGCATGCGTTTTTTATTAGAAATTGACAATTCTTTGCATTTATATTATTTTGTGGTCAAGCTATGCTCATTTCTAGTAAATTCGAATGCATTTACATATTGAAGAAGTTTATAGATGAGAACAGAGAGACAAAATATAGAAAGTCATTTGGTCACATTGTCTTGTGAATCAGGATGTCGAAGGATCAGAGGAATGCCAGGAAGGGTGCATCCCAGGGAGAAACGCAAAATAAATGGAGCTAAATGCACCCTCCACCATCTGGGCAACAAAGGAGGGCCATCTCCCTAGGAATGTGATCCAGTTAGAAAAGATAGTGGACCCTTTACTAATTACCAGAGAAAAAGTTACACGTATGCAGATCACTGTGTGTATGTATGTTCACACACATCTGTGTATTTTGAAAGAAATAAAGAATATAGAAATTGAGGGAAAATATATGACAGTCATTATAGAACTACTAGGGGCCCGGTGCACGAAATTCGTGCACTGGGTGTGTGTGGGGGGAGTGTCCCTCAGCCCAGCCTGCCCCCTCTCACATACTGGGAGCCCTCAGGCATTGACCCCCATCACCCTCCAATCACAGGATGGGCCCCTTGCCCAGGGCTGACGCCTCTGACAGAGGCGTCAGGCTTGGACAGGGGACCCCCATCTCCCCCCGATCACCGGCTGTGACCCCCGCCCAAGCCTGATGCCTCTGACCCAGGCTTCAGGCCTGGGCAAGGGGACCATCATATCCCCCCAATCCCCGGGTCCGCCCCCCACCCAGGCCTGATGCCTCTGGCCCAGGCATCAGC